>NC_041381.1:373743259-373776301 GCF_002162155.2 Triticum dicoccoides | reverse complement strand
GCCTCGTCCGGCCCCGGCCCGCGCCGCCGGCCCCCTCAGCCGCTGGCCCCGGCCGCCTCCCCACGGCTCGGCCGCCTCCGCCGCCGCCCTGGCCGCGCCGCCTGGCCCCGGGCCATCTCTGGCCGCCGCGCCCCATGGCCTCCCCGCCATGGCCGCCCCTCGCCTCGCCGGCGAACTCCGCTGTGACCCCGTGCCCCCGAGCCGGCGAGCTCCCTCCGCCACCTCTTCTTCCTCTCCGGTGGCAACTCCGGCGAGCCCAGCCCGCCTCGGTTCGCACACCGCCCCGATCTGGATCTGGATCCACGAGTTGACTTTCTCCCCCTCGAGGTTAAATTTTCTGCTAAGTCCCTATATTCTGTTATTTTCATGCCATGTTTGACCTGTTGTATCTCTGCATCCGTAGCTCCGTTTCGTGCGTGTAATATGTCAAATTGTTCGTCTTAACAAGTACATCACTTCATTCTATTGCATCATATTAATTTTATCTCATATTGATGCCTGAATCATCGTTGTAAGAGTGCTTCATAATGTTTTCTGCTGTCTGTTATCAGAACGAGCTCTTTTGTCATTTTTGCCATGATTGATGTGTGCATCCTATGAGGTTGATGTCTACATGTGTTTTGATCTATGCTATGTCTTCTTTATAGAGGTGCTTAGCATGTATTTTTGTGATCAATGTGGTGACTAGCACAAGCATGCAAACTAGGCATCGTGATGTTACTGATTTTAGTCCCTATTCTATTGTTATTTTGATGCCATGTAAACTTGATGCTACAGAGAGATCCATGCATATTTTGAGATACTTCAGTAAGGATGTTTTGAACATATGGTTATTGTCTATCCATTCTTGCCCCTGGTTGCAATTATGGAGTGGTCTAGCATGTTATTTGAGTGCTCTACTTTTGCTTCAAAATGTTTCCTGGCAGATTGTTTACATGTTATTCAATTTGGCCAAGGTTGCTATAGTTGATCCTTGCATGCTATGGACTTGTTCTTGACTTGGTTTGTTTGACAAACATGTCTTCTTGATGATGCTATGCTTATCTTGTCATGCAATGACTTGTGGTGAGTGAATCGAGCTTGTTAAGTAGGGTACATGATGTTGCTGTTTTGCTAGGCTGAATCTGTTATTTCGTGATGCTATATAAACATGTTGCTACTAATCATTCCATGCATAATCTGGAGATGTTTTATAAACATGTTTTGATCTACATGTCATCCTCTAATCATACATGCCCCTGGTTGCATTTATAGCTTGCTGTAGCTTGTTCATATCTTGCTCCAAAGTTGCTTCATAATGTTGCTGTCAGCCTGTTAACATTAAGTTCACTTGTTCCCATGTGTTTTGCTAGTGATCCATGCACCCTATGACCTTGCTCTTGCCATGCTTAACTTCAAAAATATGCCTTCTTACTGTTGGTTGCCTTTCCATGCCATGTATTGCTCTGTAGTGAGTTTCACAAGCTCATCTACATGCCTTCATAATTATGTTCCTGCCATGTATGAATCTGTATTATAACTTGCCATGTTTACATGAGTGCCATCATATTTTATGATCCTTTTTGGCTTATGGTCAGTAAGGGACTTTTGATCTATGCAATTAGTAGATTCATGCCATGCCTTTGTTTGCCATAATAAGTTCCTGTTACATGTTGTTTGATAGCTCTGAACATTGCATCGTGATGTTATTTTCTGCAAAGTCTGGAATTGTTATAACTTGCAATCTTACCATGTGTGCTTGAGTATGTTCTAGTGATTTCTAGAGATAGCTCAGTGTTCATGTTTTGTTATGCTTTACCTGTACATCATGCCCATGCCTTTTGTTATTATGTTGGGATGCTGTAGCATGTTGTTTTGATGCTTGCAATATGCCTAGTTGTTGTTTTGGACAGCTTGTCCTTTAAACTTGTTTCATGTGTGTGCGTTAACCGTTGCTCCGTTTTGAGTGTGCTCTATATGAAACTTGATTAGAATTGCATGTAGCTTCATATTATCATGTTGCATCCTTGTTTTGAGGTGTTTGCTTGATGTTTGTATGCATTTTGCATCAATGCCATGTTTATCTTGTTTTGCTCATATCTTCTAGGCCGTAGCTCCGAATTAAATGATCTTTATATGTAACCTGACTAGATTCTCGTGTAGATCATCCTTGTGCATTTTAACTTACTGTTTAACAACTTGAACATAAGGTTTATTCAGATCTGGACCAATTTCAAAATATGCATGTGAGGACTTACCGGAATTATTATATGTTGTTCCCGGCCTCATTTAAACTTGCCTTGATGTGTTACTCTTATTTGCATCATCTCTTGCCATGAGTAGCCTCATCTAGATTTGTCATGCATCATGCTTGTTTGTGCATCATGCCTTGTTCATGTGTGGTGTGTTTACCATGTTGTGTGCTTCTTCTTGTTAGTTCCTGTTTCGTTGCGATCGTAAGGATTCGTTCGTCTACGGTTGGTTCGGCTTCATCCGTTCGTCTTCTTCATGGACTCATTCTTCTTCATTGCGGGATTTCAGGCAAGATGACCGCTACCCTGGATCTCACTACTATCTTTTCTATGCTAGTTGCTTCCTTCTATCGCTTTGCCGTGCTACCTATCACCTGTTTATCAAGCCATCCCTAATTGCCATGAACCTCTAACCTTTGACGCCTTTCCTATGCAAACCATTGTTTGGCTATGTTACCGCTTTTGCTCAGCCCCTCTTATAGCATTGCTAGTTGCAGGTGAAGTTGAAGATTGCTCCATGGTGGACAGGATTTTGGTTGGGATATCACAATATCTCTTATATTATTAATGCATCTATATACTTGGTAAAGGGTGGAAGACTCGGCCTTATGCCTGGTGTTTTGTTCCACTCTTGCCACCCTAGTTTCCATCATACCGGTGTTATGTTCCCGGATTTTGCATTCCTTACGCGGTCGGGTGATTTATGGGACCCCCTTGACAGTTTGCTTTGAATAAAACTCCTCCAGCAAGGCCCAACCTTGGTTTTACCATTTGCCTCACCACCACCTATACCTTTCCCTTGGGTCGGCCAACCCGAGGGTCATCTTTTTTTTAGCCCCCCCGGGCCAGTGCTTGTCTAAGTGTTGGCCGAACCGGGCAGACTGCGGGGCCACCTCGGGGCAACTCGAGGTCTGGTTTTACTCGTAGGCTGACCCATCCGGTGTTGCCCTGAGAATGAGATATGTGCAGCTCCTATCAGGATTGTCGGCGCATCGGGCGGCTTTGCTGGTCTTGTTTTACCATTGTCGAAATGTCTTGTAAACCGGGATTCCGAGTCTGATCGGGTCTTCCTGGGACAAGGTCTATTCCTTCGTTGATCGCGAGAGCTTGTCATGGGCTAAGTTGGGACACCCCTGCAGGGTACAATCTTTCGAAAGCCGTGCCTGCGGTTATAGGCAGATGGGAATTTGTTAATGTCCGGTTGTAGATAACTTGACACCAGATCCGAATTAAAATGCATCAACCGCGTGTGTAGCCGTGATGGTCTCTTTTCGGCGGAGTCCGGAAAGTGAACACGGTTTCTGGGTTATGATTGACGTAAGTAGGAGTTCAGGATCACTTCTTGATCATTGCTAGTTTCACGACCGTTCCGCTTGCTCTCTTGTCGCTCTTATTTGCGTATGTTAGCCACCATATATGCTTAGTTGCTGCTGCAGCCTCACCACTTTACCCCTTCCTTTCCCTTTAAGCTTTGCTAGTCTTGATACCCATGGTAATGGGATTGCTGAGTCCCCGTGGCTCACAGATTACTACAACAACAGTTGCAGGTACAGGTTATGCGATGATCATGACGCGAGAGCGATGCTTGCTTGCATTGATTTCTTCTTCTGCTTCTTCTTCGATCAGGGGATAGGTTCCAGGTCGGCAGCCTGGGCTAGCAAGGTGGATGTCGTTTGAGTTTATGTTTGTGTTTCATCTGTAGTCGGATGGTGCTCTGATGTATTGTGATGTTGTATTCATGTGGCATTGTATGCCTCTTGTATGTATCCCCATCTATTATGTAATGTTGATGTAATGATATCCACCTTGCAAAAGTGTTTCAATATGCGGGTCTATCCTTGGTGGGACCTTCGAGTTCCTTTTGGATAGGGTCGCATATTGGGCGTGACAAAACCCCCCGGTCAAAAGCCAAAACAACGGCGCAGACGCCGCTCTAAGTCCAGCCACAGTAAAAACAGTGATAACAGCACTAGAAAGATCGACACCCCAGTCAACTCCAAAGGCAACGATGACCATATGGACCCAACGATGGAGCAGGATGAGCCAGGTCACACCGAACACAGCCCGGAGCAGACGCCCGATCACAGCGATCCCGAGGGACGAATTCATCAACCCGCCCTGGGAGAGGAATACAGTCCAGACAACGATGCATTCATCATCCGGGAAAAATGTTTGGAACGAGATAACCTCCATAGAAGGCTTATGGCCACTGCAAGAAGTTTAAAGAAGCAAAAGCAAAGGCTCAAGGCTGTGCAGGAAACGCTCAACCGCAGATGGAATAAAGTGCTAGACACTGAAGAAAAATACGGCGACGATCGCCACACAAAGATCTACCCAAAGTGCAAGCTGCTACTAGAATTCTACGAGGAGGCCATTCCGCCGAAGAACAATACGGCCAGTAGGCCAGACCAGCCACTTCATGACCGCAATAGAGCAACTACTGACGCCGCACACGATTTATGTGAGCTCCTAGATAAAAAGGCCGGCGCGACCAGGTCCATCTATGGATCTAGAGGACACACTCCGGTGCAGGATTATGGTCACCAAAATGATCAGACTGATCGAGTACCAGTTCGGAATCAGCACCAAACACAACAACAGCTGACAGCATGCCACAACATGTCCAGATACAGAGGGGTTGCTCACCCTCTGTAGAGGGGTTGCTCACCCTCTGTGCTTCACCAAAGAGGTGCTGGTCCACGAATTTCCACAGGGTTTTAAACCCATGAACATAGAGGCATATGACGGAATAGCAAACCTCAGGGGTCTGGATTGAGGATTTTATCCTGCATATCCACATGGCTCGTGGGGACGACCTCCATGCCATCAAATACCTTCCTCTCAAGTTGAAGGGACCAGCTCGGCACTGGTTGAAAAGCCTCCCTGAAAATTCAATCGGAAGTTGGGAGGAACTCGAGGATGCTTTCAGGGCCAATTTTCAAGGGACCTATGTCCGACCTCCAGATGCTGACGATCTAAGTCACATAATTTAACAGCCCAGAGAGTGCGCCCGCAAGCTTTGGAACAGATTCCTCACTAAGAAGAATCAAATTGTCGATTGTCCGGATGCCGAGGCCTTAGCGGCCTTCAAGCATAGTATCCGGGATGAGTGGCTCGCTAGACACCTCGGCCAAGAGAAGCCGAGGACAATGGCAGCCTTAACAAGCCTTATGAACCGCTTTTGTGCGGGTGAAGACAACTGGTTGGCCCGTAGAGGCACCAGCGACCCAAGTACATCTGAAATCAGGGATGGCAACGGGAAGCCACGGCGCAATAAAAACAAACGTCGAAACAAGGAAGAAAGTCCGGACAACACAATGGTCAATGCCGGATTCAGGGGCTCTCGACCCGGTCAAGAAAATAAGCCATTTAAAGGCGGCAAAGAGGGACCAGCCTGAACAAAGTCCTGGACAGATTGTGCCAAATTCATGGCACCCCCGAAAAACCTGCGAACCACACTCACAGAGAATGCTGGGTCTTTAAGCAGGCCGGCAAGTTAAACGTCGAACACAAGGGAAGGGAAACACCAAGTGAAGACGAGGATGAGCCTCGCCAGCCTAACACTGGGGACAGAAAAAATTCCCACAAGAGGTAAAAACAGTAAACATGATCCACGCGGCTCACATACCCAAGAGAAGGCGTAAACGCGTGCTCAGAGACGCATATGCTATAGAGCCCGTCGCCCCCAAACTTAACCTCTGGTCGGCCTGCCCGATCACCTTCGATCGCAGGGACTACCCGACTAGTACGTGGCATGGAGGATCAGCTGCCTTGGTGCTTGACCCAATAATCGACAGATACCATCTCACTCGCGTCCTCATGGACGGTGGCAGTAGTCTCAATTTAATATACCAGGACATTGTCCGCAGGATGGGGATAAACCCATCCAGAATCAGCCAAAGTAACACCACTTTTGAAGGGGTGATACCAGGCATTGAAGCCCGCTGCAGGGGCTCCCTCATACTAGAGGTGACATTCGGTTCCCCAGACAACTTCAGAAGCGAAGAAATACTCTTCATCATCGCTCCCCTCCAAAGTGGTTATCATGCATTGCTCGGGAGAACGGCCTTTGCCCGCTTCAGTGCAGTACCGCACTACGCCTACCTTAAACTCAAGATGCCTGGTCCATGCGGCGTCATCACCATTAACGGAAATACAGAGCGTTCCTTACGCGTGGAAGAGTACGCGACGACTCTAGCTGCCGGACACTAAGCGGCCTCTAATATCAGAATGCATGATCGGTAGTTAAGACCAGGGACATGGTTAGATGGGTCCGGCAGCCCAGATAAACCTGAGCTGGGCGATATACATGTAATCCCATAGAGGACACCAGGGGCTACAGATATTCAATAAATCCCACCTTTTGGCTTGACCTTATTAACATGCCAATGTCTTACACTTCTACTATCCATTGATAATAGCCAACTCTTCGCACGCTTACGTCTACATGAGTTTTCCTTTTTACAGACACCATTCGTGCGATACCCTCCTAGGACACGACACAATGGAGACAAAGGCACAGACGTGCAGCAGGGCCCTGCTCAAAGGTTTCTCTTTAGATTAAGCCCCTGTCTAAACCTTCTTTATTGTCTCTTGTTGCTGATACATCCCATGGGTACTACACCCACAGGGGATACTACCGTCATTGGCATTTCGCTACGACAGACTAATGCACGTACCTGGAAATACATGGTTCATAATAAAGGGCGTTATTTAGCCCAGTATATGTCATAAAGTCCGAATACCTTCGGGAGTGTTCGGCGTCGTGAGTTTGGCCTTATATGCATCAGCTCCGAATCATGTCTTTGGTCAAATGTTGGGTTTGCCCGGCTCCTGGGTTTGCCGCCTTACGTTCTGTTCTTATCGGCTAAGGCGGCCAAAGGAGAACTACTGCGATTGTGCCCTGGTTATTCTGGATGAGCACCTCAGCAGAGAAAGCCGAAAACTGACTGTCATGATATAGCAAGAGACTGGTCAACCACTCAAGGACTCATCAGAATCTTTAGGATTCCTCCGCATTAACAAAGGACCGTTTTCGGGTCATGTACACACGCGCCCATATTCGGATGCACGCAAAGGTACCAGGGGCTACATAGTAGCCCCACCGTCAAGCTCCTATGGCTAAGTGAAAGTGTTAAAGCTATATAGTCCGGTTGCCTAGTTCGACGTGCGATCACCTCCTTAATGGACCAAGACGTTGGATCAAGTGTGATTATGAATATTCTTGCGAACACCCACGCATTGTATGCATGGGGGCTGAAGCTAATGACTGCTAACTTTTAGATTACATACATACATCAAACGGCCGCACAGGAGGCACAATAACACTTTCAGGTGAAAAGTATAAACATAGCCTCCATACTTAAAATGAAATTGTTTTACAATGAAACGATTTGTCACTCGAACATGACATTCTTCGAGCACTGAGCCTCTATTAAAGGAGCACCTTCTGTTACCTGCTCCAAGTAGCGCTCGGCTGGATCCTGGCTTCCCGCCGGACTCTGGGTCGCAATGATGGTGGCCTCCATATCTGTCCAATATGATTTAACACGGGCAAGAGCCATCCACGCACCCTCTATACACGCCGACCTTTTCATGGCATCGATTCGAGATACGGCACCAAGGAATTGTTGCACCAAACCAAAATAACTGTCCGGCTTCGGCCCCTTCGGCCATAGATGGTCTATTACAGACCTCATTGCAAGATCGGACAACCTATGGAGCTCGGCCACAGCAGCCATCCTCTCACTCAATGGCAACGGGCGCATTGGAGCACTGAATTGCGACCAGAACAGCTTTTCCACTTCATTATCTTTTTGATCCTTGAAAAACTTGGCAACATCAGCCGTACTCTTCGCCAGATCCACATATGCGTCTGCAGGGCTCCATCATCGATCCAGAGGAGCATACTTTGGATCTAAGAACTTCATCCACAACAAATAGGGGTTTCCAGCCGTGATTTCTCCGGCCTGTTGAAGCTCCTCCCGCGCATCCCTAATTTCGGAACGCGTCTCCTTGGCCGCATCAAGGGCCTTCTTCAGGTCAGTAGAATTAGCCCGATTCTCCTTTTTAAGGAGCTCATACCGGTTGGCGGCGTTTTTCAGCTCCACAGCCATCTTAGCTATTTTATGTTCACTTCGGCGATGAGCAGCCTGTTCGGCTCTCAACTCTTCGGCCGCCTTTAGGGCAGCCACATTGCTAGCTCGGGCTTGTTCCTTGGCTAGGGCAAGTTCCGCCCTCAGGGCCTCCACGGCAGCAGCTCTGCCTACAGTCCAAGGATATCACATTAACATCATGCTCCTCCTATTATTTACTATAAAAAATAAGGAAAGCAGAGCACATACTTTGTGACTCGTTAAGCCGATCGGTCACAAGCGTGATATTGGCATCCACAACTTCAATCTGCCGCCTCAGTTCGGCGACTGCAACGGATCGGTCGGCTGCCGGACCCTTAGCCACCTACGCATGAATACAGTGCGATCATTACTCCACAGTGTGATCCTCCGTTTGCCGCCTGGGGCTGGGAACTAGAGTCTCAGGGGCTACTATCCATATGGAGCACACCTAGCGCGTGCGCCACAATCAAAAAATTACATATTTCATCACATACCTCAAAACCTCTAAGCAGGCTCGTAAAAGCTTCATTCAACCCGCTTGGGACGGATGAAATCTTCTCAAGCACCATGCTCATTAATGAACGGTGATCCTCCAAGAGAGAAGCTTGCTCCAGAAGGCCCGTCAGCATGTCCGGCCGGTCGCCGAACTACGCCGAACCCTTCTTATCACCCCCCGTGGGAGCCGAACGCTCCGGGCTCAGGGCGGCTGAAGTACTAGCCTCTGGTCTCGGCAAATCTGGATTCCTCCGTGACGACACCTCGGGGTCGCCCGCCCCATGAGGCGGAGAGGCTAGTGGGGTTTCACTCTCCATCATCTCCGGAAGGAGATCCCTGAAAGATGAACTCTATCGAGAAGAGCTGCTAGCCGGACTGCAAAGGATGGATCCGGGTTATTGTTCTCGGAGGAGGGAGCAGTAGCTTTGTATTTACGATTAACTTACAACTCGGTTGAGGGCTGGCCCGTTTGCGGGCATGGCACGGTGAGGACACCCTTCGGGGCAGGGCCCCCTGGTGAAGTATTCTTCCCTTGTCTGGGCACCTCCGTCTCCAAGTCTTCGGAGGCGGCCCTCTTCTTCCCGCGGGGGGAGGAGACCCTAGGTTCTCCTCCCCGACTATCCTCCTTCGTGGAGGTAGTAATTCCCCCAGTTTGGATGTGCAATGTGTGAAGTTCTGCTTCTCTGTTCTTCCCTTCGTCTTTCCCCGAGGGCACTTGACTTAGCACACGACTAAGCATCCTGGCTATGGCGGGACTAGGCGAGCCTTCGGGAAGTGGCGCCAGACACCTAATTATCTCCGCCTTGCTGAGCCATTCCTGGCCGCGGAGGGTTTTCAGAATAATGTTATGATAAATATAAACGAAGTATTCGGTTTCTGGGTTACTTACTCAGGTATCTGGGCAGTTGCAGCTCAGGCCCGCATCCTCGGTGGTGTCCAGACACTTTACTTGCGGTCCGAAGAATAACTTACACATCCCTTCGAGCGTCATGCCGAAGAAGTGCAGAATAGTCCGCGGACCTTCGGGATTGAACTCCCTCATCTGGAGAGGCCGACGTTTGCACGGCAACATCCGTCGGACTAGCATTACCTGAATTACGCTGACAAGGCTAATGTCCCTCTCAAGAAGGTCCCGGATGCAGCTCTGCAATGTTGGTATATCATTAGCAGGCCCCCAGTCCTGTCCTACATTGGCCCATGACGCCAGTTGAGGCGGAGGGCCCAAACAGAAGTCAGGGGGCAGCCACCCACTTTGTGCCTCTGGGAGCCGTGACGTAAAACCACCTTCGCTGCCATAGATCGGACACCTCCGGGAAGAAGCCCTCTGGCCATGGGGCGTTGGCGTTCCTGCTTATTGCAGCACCTCCGCACTCCGCGTGTCGCCCCTCAATCATCTTCGGCTTCACATTGAAGGTCTTGAGCCATAAGCCGAAGTGTGGGGTGATGTGGAGGACAGCTTCGCACACAACAATGAACGACGAGATGTGAAGGATGGTGTCCGGAGCTAGATCATGGAAATCTAGTCCGTAATTGAACATGATCCCTCTCACAAAGGGATCAAGGGTGAAGCCTAAGCCGTGGAGGAAGTGAGAAACGAATACGACGCTCTCGTTGGGCTCGGGAGTAGGGATGACCTGCCCTGGAGTAGGAAGCCTGTGCTTGATGTCGGTGGTCAGGTATCTGACCTCCCTAAGCTTCATGATGTCCTCCTCTGTGACAGAGGAGGCCATCCACCGGCCTTGAAGGTTGGATCCAGACATGATTGAAGGTCCGAAGTGCTTAAGCCTGGGCTTCGGGTGTTGGAACTCGAGATGCGGAAAGTCACAAGCATGGAAGAAACGAGGGATAGGCCTCGACCCCTCTATAAAGGGGATGAATATCAAGCGTCCTCAGTGTAACCGCTTGGGACTTACCTAAAAACATGGAGTCATACCAACAGGCGTCATGGGGTTGCACGCGCTCGTATTGATGGAGGATCTCGTGATAAGGGGAACACGATCTCTACTATGGCAAGGCGTGCCAATAAAACAGCCTCGCAACGCGTGTCGAGGCAGGCCAAGAAAACTGGTTCGTATTGAGCCAGGCCGCGGCATAAGGGCACCCCGTAAGAAAAATTATCAGCAGATCAGATCTGTGAAGTGTTATGCCCTCTACGGTGGTGTGTGGAAATTATCTCATAGAACCGGACGCCATCCTTGAATCTGCTTGGAGTATTCGGAGATGGAACCCGCCTTGCAATGCCGAAGACAAACTGCGCGCCAGACTCATCGTCATTGAAGCCTGGTTCAGGGGCTACTGAGGGAGTCCTGGATTAGGGGGTATCCGGACAGCCGGACTATATATACTTTGGCCGGACTGTTGGACTGTGAAGATACAAGACTCAAGACTTCGTCCTGTGTCCGGATGGGACTCTCCTTTGCGTGGAATACAAGCTTGGCGATCCGGATATTAGATCTCCTTCTTTGTAACCAACTCTGTGTAAACCCTAGCCCCCTCCGGTGTCTATATAAACCGAAGGGTTTAGTCCATGGAGGGACAATCATAATCATCATAGGCTAGCTTCTAGGGTTTGGCCTCTACGATCTCGTGGTAGATCAACTCTTGTAATACTCATATCATCAAGATCAATCAAGCAGGAAGTAGGGTTTTACCTCCATCGAGAGGGTCTGAACCTGGGTAAAACATCATGTCCCTTGCCTCCTGTTACCATTAGCCTTAGACGCACAGATCGGGACCCCCTACCCGAGATCCACCGGTTTTGACACCGACAATCATATTCACTGTTTTCACCTGGGGAGGGAATTTCTTCTATCCTCCTGGGTTCCTCGTCGTCATTGCTATGCGGCCCCTTTTCCTTGTTTTCGGCATTCAATTTGCCGGCCTGTTTAAACACCCAACATTCTCTGTTGGTGTGGTTGGCAGGTTTATCGGGGGTGCCGTGAATTTGACATGAGTGATCAAGTATGCGGTCCAAACTAGACGAGCCCGGATTGTTTCTTTTGAATGCCTTTTTCCGCTGTCCGATTTAGAGCCTCTGAATCTGGCATTGACTGCCGTGTCTTCGGCGTTGTCGCCATTATTGCGACGCTTGTGTCTATTGCATCATAACTTGCCGTTGCTGTCTCTGGCATCTGAATCACCGGAGTTTTTTGGTGTGATGTTGCTACGAGCCAGCCAGCTGTCCTCGCCCGCGCAAAAGCGGGTCATAAGTGTCGTGAGGGCTGCCATGGATTTTGGCTTCTCTTGGCCAAGGTGTCGGGCGAGCCATTCATCATGGATGTTATGCTTGAAGGCTGCTAAGGCTTCGGCATCCGGACAGTCGACAATTTGGTTCTTTTTAGTTAGGAACTGTGTCCAAAATTTCCCGGCTGACTCTCCGGGCTGTTGGGTTATGTGACTTAGGTCATCAGCATCCGGTGGTCGCACGTAAGTGCCCTGGAAGTTGTCGAGGAATGTGTCTTCCAGGTCCTCCCAACTGCCAATGGAGCTTGCTGGCAGGCTATTCAGCCAATGCCGAGCCGGTCCTTTAATCTTGAGTGGTAGGTACTTTATGGCATGTAAGTCATCGCTGCGGGCCATGTGAATGTGTAGGAGAAAATCTTCAATCCATACCGCGGGGTCTGTTGTGCCATCATATGATTCAATGTTTACGGGTTTAAACCCTTCTGGGAATTCATGATCCATAACTTCATCAGTGAAGCATAGGGGGTGTGCGGCGCCTTTATGCCGGGCTACATCCCGACGTAGTTCAAATGAATCTGGTCTGTTGTATTCGGCCCGGCCGGACTTTTGTATATTGTATCCGGCGTGACGGTCATCGTCACGTGTTGTGGCGCGCCCCCGTGATCCGTAGATCGATCTTGACTGTCCTGCTTTGTTTTCCAATACGTCTCGCGGGTCCTTCGTGTAGCCCTGGGCCTTATTATTATTGTTTGATTGGCGACGGGGTGCAGTCTGGACTTCGGGCTGGTACGCCGCCTTGTCCCGGCCACGGGGTTGCTGGTCAGCCGCATCATGCACTAGTAGTGTGGGTTTTAACGCCTCCTCCTCGAGTTGAGGTAGCAACCTGCGCTTTGGGTAACTTTTGGTAGGGCGCTCGAGTCCGTATTCCTCGGCAACCAGGACCTTGGTCCATCTATCAGTTAGTAGATCTTGATCAGCTTGAAGCTGTTGCTGCTTTTTCTTCAGGCTTTTTGAAGTGGCTATAAGCCGGCGCTTGAAGCGCTCCTGCTTGACGGGATCCTCAGGCATGATGAATTCTTCGTCGCCAAGGCTCACTTCGTCTTCGGAGAGAGGCATGTAATTATCGTCCTCTGATTCTCCATATGTTGTATGTTCCTTAGGGCTAGCTTGCCCATCCTCTTGCTCGGTCTGCTCGAAGCCTGGCTGGGTAGGATTGTTTTCATCTTCGGCACCATTCGGATTGTTATCTCTTGTGTCAGTATCACTATTTTTGCTATGGCGGGGCTTGGAGCGGCGCCTATGGCGCCGATGCCTTGATTGCTTCTCTGAGGGGTTATCTTCTGTTGCCTCATCGCCCTTGCTTTCTTTGGGGGTGTCCACCATATATATATATCATATGATGAGGTGGTTGTCTAGTGCCCTATAGGCGATGGTTCCTGTTCTTCTCCTGCATCGTCGTCCATACTGTCGATGTCTTCGGAGTTGAAGTCAAGCACGTCGGGTAAGTTATCGACAGTGGCTATTAAGTGGGTGGTCGGTGGGAATGAATTTCTTTGTCGTCCACTTCCCACTCAGGCCGGACATAGTTCGGCCAAGAATCTCCCAACAAGGAAAGAGATCTTAATGAATTTAGCACATCACCAAAGGGTGAGTGCTGAAAAATATCCGCGGAGGTGAACTCCATGACCGGTGCCCAATCAGATTCGATAGGCATGGACGTACGCGATTCGGATCCTGTAGCCGGAGACGAGTTCGGGGGTCCGATTAGATCATCCTCACAAGAGGTGGGATTAGTGTTCGGCTCCAACAGCGATAAGTGTGCGGCCTCCGTGGCGGGGTCCATCCACCCGTCCTCGGAAGGCACGATCTGCTCCGGATTGATTCCCGGGGCCGCCGCAGGTGCGATCTCCCGAACACAGTCGGACGGCAGATCTAAGTCATGCTCGTCACGACTGTCCGACGTACCTGACATGGGCTCGAATTTGTCAAAGATCAAGTCTCCGCGGATATCGGCAGTATAGTTCAAGCTTCCAAACCTGACCAGATGGCCAGGGGCGTAGCTATCGATCTGCTCCAGGTGGCCAAGCGAGTTGGCCCGCAGTACGAAGCCGCCGAATACAAAGATCTGTCCGGGAAGGAAAACCTCCCCCTGGACCACGTCATTGAAGATGATTGAAGGAGCCATCAAGCCTTGTAGCGACGACATAGTTGAACTCTCAATGAAAGCACCAATGTCGGTGTCAAAACCGGCGGATCTCGGGTTGGGGGTCCCGAACTGTGCGTCTAAGGCTAATGGTAACAAGAGACAGGGGACATGATGTTTTACCCAGGTTCGGGCCCTCTCGATGGAGGTAATACCCTACTTCCTGCTTGATTGATCTTGATGATATGAGTATTACAAGAGTTGATCTACCACGAGATCATAGAGGCTAAACCCTAGAAGCTAGCCTATGATTATGATTGTTGTTGTCCTACGGACTAAACCCTCTAGTTTATATAGACACCGGAGGGGGCTAGGGTTACACAGAGTCGGTTACAGAGAAGGAGATCTACATATACGAATGGCCAAGCTTGCCTTCCACGCAAAGGAGAGTCCCATCTGGACACGGGACGAAGTCTTCAATCTTGTATCTTCATAGTCCAACAGTCCGGCCAAAGTATATAGTCCGACTGTCCGAGGACCCCTTAATCCCGGACTCCCTCACCGGACAAAGCCCTTCTCCATGTTGATGGAAGGATAATTGAATAAATTCCCCAAAGAAAATTCTTTATAAGTGTTGCCATTAGTCTACATTTTGTAAAGAGTAAATATAGATCAAATAGTGTTGGAAGAAACAGAGGATAATGAAGCTCAGGTGCAGACTGATGATACATAATCAAATAGCAATTAATTAAGTACAGCGTTACAAGGCAAAAGGGAAAGAGGTACTAACAAGACCAATGCAGAGCCCAGTATTGTTGTGAGATCGTATGATCCTTTGAGCAAGGAGATTCATCTGAAATTAGTTTTCATACAAGAGAGAAGGTAAGGCACATGCAGAAATTTAGGAGTTCAAATTTTGAATTGATATCATAGACAGTACCTGACGCTGGGCTCTCAGCAGTTGTAATAGGGGTTTGGCCACTGGAGTAGGGGTAAAGTGTGGTATAGTTGGGCTTGTGTTTTCTGTGGCTGCTGATCTATCTGATTTAACATGTATCACTACCTTTTCCAAATACCTAGTTTGTACTCCTTGAGGATTTGCACTCACCCTCTTCCTTTTGGACATCTATTACGAAAGAACAGCATTTGACTGGAAAAACATAGTGTGACGACACATGGAATAGGTACAGAAAATGGATAGGTATGGCATATACTCATGTATGATGCTTAAACTAATCAGATGGTGTAACAAAGTAGAAGTAATGCAAGAGGTCAGATGCAAAATATGTGCGACCAATACAACTTTGCAAAGTTAGAGCAAGCCCCTTGATGGGTGAATATGATAGGCCATCCTCCACCATGCCAAGTTTGTTAGCCAGTGGATTGTTCTGCCATATTCCTCTCGTGCGCCCATTCTCATATTCATTTTGATAATGTTCAATATCTGACATGCATGAAAACATAAAAACAAGTGAGATTTTCTTTGTAATGCAGAAGTGGTTCTAATCCAATACTGCCTCCCTGTGAACCCATTTGTGCTATCTCTGCAATTCTTTTAAGAGATGCCATGCATGCCGTAATTTGGTGTGTGCATTAATATAATGTGGCCTACTAATCAAAATATGAGAGCTCCATAAGTGATGACACTTCGTAGATGACAGCTTCAACATATAGTAAAGAAGAACAAGTCGACCCGACCTGACAGATTCAAAATATACTAAGGGAGAACAACTCGACCTGACTAGTCGACCGCAAGAGAAGAGGATCATATTAAAGAAGAGCAGAAGAGCAAGCAAATTGAAGATATTACAAGTCTTTCAATACAATGTCGGTTGGCCACCCATGATGAACCAGAGCGCACAGAGAAATACTATTCTTTCTGGTCTCTCCATATGTGGCTCACATGCATTTCGAAACTAAAGTAGGAACATTTAGCTAACCAATTAAACATCTCTCAGTTTTACTAATATCAGCAATAATATCAGATATGAATTTGTACAACTAAGCTTGTTTAGCTCGATGGGTGGAGCAGTGCTATTACACACGAACCACGTAGGCTGATTGTGGTCATCATAAAATGGGGAAACCATAAGCATGATGAGTACATTGTTGACCGTGGCAGTGGGATGGCAGATCTGAAGCTGCAAAACGCGCAAAGGGTAGTTAGCAACTGATCTTTGCTTTGAAATAACAACTAAGATTTGGTATGGACAAGAAAGTGCGATCAACAAGTGACAAAGAAATGCAATTATGTTGTCTCTCTATATGTCGCGACATGCATTTGGAAACTCAAGTGGGACCTTTAGCTAACCAACTAAATGTGTCGGTTAACTAATATCAGTATCATATCACAATCATATTTGAACAAATAAGCTTTCGAATTCTGAGTGTTGTGTTGTTTAGCTTGAAGGGTGGAGTAATGCTAGTACGACAGAAATCACCTACGCATATCATAGTAGAGTAGAAAAAAGGGGAAAACCCTAAGCATCAAGAGAAAAATCAAGAAAGTGGAACTAGCTGGACCAGTGGGTGGCGCACATGCTTTTCGAAACGAATATAGGAACATTAGGTGACCAATTAAACGTTCTCCGTTTTAGTGATATGAGCATCATATCAGATTCGTATTTCAACACGTAAGCTTTGGGTTGAGGTCTTGAGGAGCAGTGCTAGCATGACACGTAGCACCTACGATGATGGTAATGAATATAAAGGAGGGAAACCATAAGCTTTACGAGTATAGTGCCCATGCCATGGCGGATCTGAAGGTGCAAACCGGACAAAGCTACTTCGCAACCAATGTTTGCTTTCAACTAGCCACTACGATTTGGTACGGACAAGAAAGGTACAGTAAACAAATTATGATCTATTTTCTGGGTGAGATCAATAACTTAAGCACATATGGAAGAGTACCACCTCTCTTGCGACATCGTGTAGGCCTATGCTGATACGTTGAGGGTGCTGCGGGTGCGATGGCTGTCGGCGGCGAGGAAGAAGACTTTAGACGGCAGACGGCCGGGTCGGGGGATAAATCCTATTGCCGTGGACGAGGCGGTCATAGGAGCGGCAACGACAAGGTGTACGACAGCGCCGATGAAGCGAGAGGAGGCGATAAAGGATCCTGGTCCAGCGTCGTGGATGAGAGACGTCCATCTCTGGCAGTGGACGACGGGGTAGGGGTAGCGGCTCCGGCAAGGTGGAGGATGGGGTGGCGGACGGAGGAGGCTGGCCGCAGTGCGGCGGTTGTCGTGCCGCTGACGGTGTATGAATGGGGAAATGGAGGGGAGGGGGATCTCAAACTTTGGGACGCGCTTGTCTGAAATGTGGGAAAGTTACGAACTTAACCCCCGTTTAAAATTTTGGACATCGCGTCGGTTGGGGATAGGACGGTAATCTCGCATCTCCCAAATATTTGCCGGTAACTATTTCGGGCGAGGAGAGGGTGTTTTGCCGCCCACGGTTGGCACTCACGGTGTATGAACGGGGCTGACAGGTAGGGCGGTTGTGTCACGTCTGAGGGAAGTTACACATCTGCCCCTATTTAAAATATTAGCCTACATCGATTTCAGACGAGGAGAGTTTGTTTTGCCGCCCACCGTGTATGAATGGGGAAATGGAGGAAGAGACACATGTCTTTCGGACGAGCTTGAATCAAATGTGTTTTGCCACCCACGTTTGGCGCCCACCGTGTCTGAGTGGGCTCAGAGGCTGTCGTGTCACGTCTGATTGAAGTTACTAGTCTACCCCTATCGACAACAATGTAAATCCGGTCGATAAGGATGTCAAGTGTCAGGGGTAGACAGTAATTTCCATCTCACGAACACTTGCCTCGGGCAGCCCACAAATTATAGTGGGTGTTTAGCCGCTTCATTCAAAACTTGGGCGAATTAGCATTCACGTTTTCCCTGGGCCCTGGCAAACTAAATTCAAATCCAATTTGTATTCGATTACGAATATCCACAGATAATTCTACATTTTGTTATTTATTTCTTCAAAACCACAACGAAGATTTATTCCACCTTTATATATGATTATGATTTAGAAATGCCGTGATCTTCGAATTAAGTAGGTTGGACACATAGTCAAACAGTTATTTCATCCAATACAATATGCTCACATGAAAAAGAATTCACCTTATGTTAATCATACAAGTACTGAGGATTACCTCGCCTAAAAAATTTGGATCATTACAACACATGGACAACATAGGGGGTCTTGCAACATAATCCATTCAAAGACATGACACAACATGCAAGTACAATAATCTAATGAAAATTTCAACTGGTATCTAAAGAAGAACCGGGATTACCCTGGGCTTTAGATAGCAGAAACAGCAGGACCTCCTCCGTCTTCAAATGCAACATTCTTACTTCCTCCAATTCTTGGGTTGCTTGCATAATGCGTGCCGCTAATTCCATAATTTCTAGCCTCAAGATAAAGATTACCTCATTAATGGCAGCCACACCATCTCTTTCTGCCTCTAGTAGAGCCTCAAGCACTATAATATCTGTGCTCAGACTACTCTCTGGCAGTGTTGCCTCTGAACTGCTACCATCTGGTAACATGGATGGCGCACTGCTTCCACAAATAGATTCTGGGGTTGTACATTGTGAACTAGTGTGAACGGCATCCCGAAAGGTTTCCGCTGGACATAAGTAAGAGATAGTTATCGTATGATCCAGGCAGTAAGCTTACATGGTAAATGACAGATGAACTATTGCCGAGCATGGCAAGCTATATTTAAATGGTTTGAAGCAGCATCAGCCGAAAAGAAATTAAAATGGTAAGATGAAACTAGGGATGTAAGTGGCAAATAAACGACATCCGCCAGTCCCATCTATTTAGTTTTTGCTAGATCCCTAGTTCATTTTCCTCAAAAAACAAAAACTCTTTTGAACTATCATACCACTAGAGGACTTTAATCCGGATTAAACGGGACCCAGTTGACATCCCTAGTTGAAAGGGAGTGTACTACCGCTATATTTAAGTTGCCAAGGCATCTAAGCAGTTGAAATAATCTGAGAAAGCATTTAACAGTGTGGCCTCATATAAACTACGAAGACAGTCTTGTGATGAAGTTGAGAGGAAAAGTTAAGGACTCAAATGAAATAGGCATGCATTTCTTTACGATAGTACAGCAGGCACTGCTGACATATTGGCCAACTCAGGTATTAGCGTAAGAACAAACAAGCATTCGAATCAAGCAATACAGCAAAGCAGACAACCGAACTATTTGTAATTCGGTAGGATTACAGGTTGAGGGCACAAGCCAAAAAAGCATCCCACTCGCATTACATTTCACATGTACTAAAACACACTGGCTTACCATATGTTGCTATGAAGCATCGCTGCTGTTGCAATGTTCTTTGAAGACATCGTCAGCATCTTGTGGGTGCAAATCTAGTGTTGTAGTTTATTCTGCACCCTCTATTT
Source organism: Triticum dicoccoides (assembly GCF_002162155.2). Classification (NCBI taxonomy): domain Eukaryota; kingdom Viridiplantae; phylum Streptophyta; class Magnoliopsida; order Poales; family Poaceae; genus Triticum; species Triticum dicoccoides. Next base: position 373,756,703 of record NC_041381.1, on the reverse strand, counting down.
AGGTAAAATTAATTTTAATCGCATGCACTGGTCCGAATTGATCATCAATGGTTCATCTAAACTAATGAAAGAAGGGTGTGTGCATACACGACAATATATCTTCTTCCCTCTATTTTTATGCTTGTTCGAGGTACCAGCCCCAAAAGAACAAATATTTTGCTTGATGGGATTGGCAGCTCCATAATTAATAGAAGCATCAAATTAGTCATGCAACTTGGGACGATCAAGAACACACAAACAAGTAATGAACAGAGACTCGGAGCAGTGATGTAATAGCTAGCATTAGAAAATGTAGGGTAAAACGAACAAAAAGCAGCGGAACCACATGCTAGTTTGCTGATGTGTAATTAAGCATAGAGACCATTAAGCAGTCTGATGGAACCAACAGGTGGCATCAGAACAACACCATTATCATAAATATAGCATTCAAGAAGTAAAATAGTAGGCAGTGATATCTTGGAAGTACAGTAATACTCCCTCCATTCCAAAATAGATGACTCAACTTTGTACTAACTTCAGTACAAAGTTAGTACAAAGTTGGGTCATCTATTTTGGAACGGAGTGAGTACTTAGGACAAAACTAAAGCATATTAACTATATGTGCACTGGTATGTAATTTAGCACATGTAACATGTTCACTGCCAGAAGTATGGCCCTACAGGTGCAAGCAGAATAACGCGTCTCATGAAAAACGGAATGATGCCCTGAAGAAATTCAAAGGTGCGATGCTTATGCTAGAAAAGTGAACGTAGGCACCGATCGTTGGATAATTGTACCTGATTCTCGGCGGCGTATGGGTATCGTTGTCATACTTGATAGCTAAGGATCATCGATGGTGCTCGTGTTGCGGTTGAGTTTGGGACGGCTGTCGCTGTCGCTGAAGCGGCTCCGGTGCTACGGTTGCGGCACCTGTCGACATACAAGAAAGCTCATCTGTGGTAAGTGAAGAGTTGCACGATAAGAGAAAATCAAAGGAGTACAAATCAAAATAACCTGATGAGGTTGCAGCGTCGGTAAAGCAGGCTGGTGGAGTTGAATATGGCATCCATGGAGCGGGTCCGGTGCAGTGAACGAAGGCTTCGGCAGGCGCATTGTACAGTGCTTTCGGTGAGGCAGATCTATTGCGGCGGACGAGGGCTTGTATGAAGGGCCAGCGAAGGGGCGGACGAGGGAGTCAGTGAAGGGCCTACACTGTGGTGGACGAGGGCGCCAGTTAAGCAGGTCCAGTGTGGTGGACCATGATGGTGGTCAAGGAGATCTGGAGCGATGGACAAGCCAGTCGCTGAAGCGACTCCGGTGAAGTGGTGAGTTGGCAGTTGCGGGTTCCAAGGTGCGGAAGGTAGATCCGGCGGAGTGTGAGATCCACCGCTGCGGCGGAGGACTAGATTCGGCGGCTTGCCGTGGTTGGGGGGGGCTCGGGGAGGGGAAGGGTAGGGGCTTTGGGGAAGAATGTTGGGGGCAAAGAGGGGAAAACAATGGAGTTACCAAAGCAGCCCTTTTCCGTTCATGTGGCAGGGGTAAAACAGGAATATCGCAGGGCTAAACTTTTGGGCGCGTGATATTTCGATGTGAGAAGGAAGTTTGAAAGCTTTTGGCGCCTAAAATTATAAGTGTTTTGCTCTTGTACGGCCGACTATGATATCTTGTTTGTTTTGCACGCAAAAAAAGTGCAAGTTTTGAAAATCAATGTCTCCAACTCAAAACTTAGATTGTCCATTCAATTCAAATATGGATCATTGAGCTACTACAAGCAAATACCATCATACGGTCCAATTCAAATGAAATCCCAAATGTGTTTATCCTAAATATGATGACAAAAGCAAAAATGTGTATGTGTATGAATAAAGTGGATGATTATAAGGTTTGAACATGCCCGTATGTGTATATCTCTAGGTTTGATATTTGAATTTGAAATCACAAAATCCCGGCTTAAAAAATTTACCTCCGTTTAAATGAATTACAAAAGCTAATGATGGAGTCGAATTCCAAAATTCCAATCTTAGGTTTGTAATTCTGGTACATCAAGGTATATCACGCATGTTCAAAAGTATCGTTATCTCATAGTCCAAACTGTGAAACAAATTGATCAACCATGAGTGCGCAATATCTCAATTACGCTAAAGTCCCTCAAATATAGACACCTCACTCTTTATCTGAAGCCACCCCCCGCCCCCCACACACAGATAGAGAAGTCATTCTCTCCCCCAAACACCAACACACGAGCACATTAACACCCATCTCTCTTCTAAAGTCCGGACCCCAATATAGGTCTATATCACTTTGTCTCTCGGGCATGCACACATCTCTTCCCTCACTCTCTAGGTCTCCCGCTATCTCTCTTTCCCAAGCACACGCACTATGTAGAGTGTATATTTCCCATACACACAAAACGTCGCCCCCAAACATCTATCTCCCTAGTTATGTGGTTCTCGCGCACTCACCTCACACACCACCCCCACTGCAAACAAGAACACTTTGTATCCTTGTGCACCACTCTCCTCTTTCTATCTCTCCCACATGCGGACCCGCCCCAGCTCCTTCCCTGTATACATATATGTCATGACTCTTTCCATAGCTCCCTAATGTATCATCTTTCTTGATTTCGCACATTGTTCTCTACACCATCTATTCTAGATCTCTCATGAAGTCCCTATCACACACACGATGACTCGCTTCCCTTGCGTCTCCGTACATAGGCCAATTTCGAACAACATCAACATTGTCTCCCTATCTATACGCCATTTGTGGACACAAACGACCCCTCTCGCCCCCTCTCTTCATCTCTCTCTCTCTCTCTCTCTCCATCGCTAGCTCTCTCTCTCGCGCGCTCTCACACCCCTCTCCCATGCACACACTCGATGTCTCTTCCAAATAGTCTGCTCCCCCCGCCCGCACCCATGCTATCCCGCTACTACACATGTCACACCATTCCCCCTTCCCTTATACTAGGTTTACATCATTAGTGGTCTCTCTACTCCACATACACACACTCCCTCTCACACACAAACGCGTGCACAAACACACACAGACACGCACAAACACCCATTTATCTAGATCCTCATCTCTCCCCATGTTCGCATGTGTATCTCACACACTCACTCTCTAATTATGTATATGTGTCTCCATGTTACACAACACAAAGCCCCATGTACATGTCTCTCTCTATCCTCCACACACATAGACACAAAAAATATGTTATCATTGCCTCAGTTTCTAACATATCACACATGCACACTGTCTCTCTGTCTTGCAAACACGCTCAACAAGGGTTTTCCTGTGAATAACTTACCGTCTATTCATCAACAGTCATGGCAGTACGGCGAACACGAGATGTGAAAAAGAATAAATCTACACATGCTTAGACCACCTAGTATGACTACTAGGACTAGAACAAGCCAAAAAGCGCGCCGCCGTCACCCCCTCCTTATCGGCGATGGGAAAATCTTTGTTTTACACAGTCGAGAAGTCATTGTGCTAAGGCCCCACATGCCGAGGCGTTGAATAGAATGGAGATGCCAGTTTATGGAAGCAAGTATCGATAATACGTTTGTATCTCCATACTTATATTTCTTCTCTTATAAAAAACCGAGTTGGTGATGATGGTACGTGTGCCATCTTGCAATATAGACCGTCCGATCTATATCTGACAGATGGAAATTAAACTAAAAGATACCCGCACCCCTCTCCACATTTGCAGACAAGGCCTTCCCTCGTTCATCCTTAGCTCCAACAAACCTCATTATTGAGAAATTAAGAAAGGAAGCCTCTGGAACAAACTGGCCTGGTGGCCGCTGCCGGCGTCATCAATCCCCTTGCCTCCGCTCAGTCCGACCACAAATCACCACCACACCACACTCCTCTTCACCTTATCTCATATTTCTCGAGATATCATTAGTTTTTACACATGGGATTACTCCCGCAAGGGTCAATCACAACAAGTGTTTTATAAAAAAATGCATCTTGATGTTCCGTGCAATGCACAAATCTTGCTAGTACTCCTACAGAAGACTAAGTTGGTGATGATGGTGTGTCTGCCATCCGTCGTTTCTAACCATTAGATCTACATCTAACGACTGTGAGGTAAGTTTGTTGCCTTTTCTCACCAACATCCCACTTGTCTACCAATTTGCAGAAAAACCCGTAATTAGTATCTTAAAACCAACCACATCCCTCCCCGACCTCACCAAAACAGCCCAAGGAATATATTCTAATTGAAACATAATATATCTCTAGTGACATATGTATATCAAAATTAGAGTGTTTTGTATCAAGTTTGTGAATAAGTATTATTCTAATTATGATTCGTTGCAACACACATGAACATTGCTAGTATTTCCAACCATGCATTTTTTCCTAGTATTCCATAGTTTCTAGTTTTCCATCAAGATATTAGTCACTCATGGTTGATATTTACTTTCAATCATGTACACATATGCACTATGTAACTAGCCTTGCTTATTGGCTTCCAAAGCTTAACTTTCACTCCTACTTACAATATGTAGAGTATTTAACAAAAAACTACCACTTTCAACCAGCCCTAGGAAGAATCTATTGTACAAAAAATAGCAAAAACATACCCAAAATTTCTTAATCCACGCCAAAAACTACTACCTAGTACTCCTACCGATTAGGTTCGTTTAAACCCATTTATGACAGGATTGGCCCACACGTCCGTGCTGACGAGGCAGCTTAGACCAACACATTTTGTTTGACCGTTGACACGAGGGACCCACATCTGACCTTCTATCTTGTTATTCCCCCTCAAATCATTATTTTTCCTCAACATTACTTCAAACAATACTGATACGTGTTCATCGGTGGCGCCGGTGATGAGCGAGTTGGCCGCCGCTCCACCGGACGGGCCGGACGCCGCGCTGGCCTCTGCACGGGTTGGCAGGCTGGCCCGAGCGTGACTCACGAGCGAGCAAGCCACCGCGCTGGCCTTCTCCTGAGCCAAATGGCTGGCCTTAGCGCGGCGCGCGCGAGCAAGCCGCTGCGCTGCCGTGCCAATCTAGCTAGCAAACCTTGCAGACAAGCAGCTGGACGGAGCTGGCATCCGGGCTGCCACAACATGGGATCGGCACCGCCAGCGGTTTTGACCTCGCCTTCTGTCGGCGGCGGTAGCTGCGTCCCATGGCCGAGGATGACTAGGTGGACGGGCCGGAGGTAGGAGGTCACTCGGGATTCTTGTGCAGACTAACATGTAGGTCCCACAAGTCATAACGCCCCGTTGAATAGAAGGCGTTGACTTAATGGGCGACATGGGCCCTGTCAGAGGTTAGAGTTAGATTCTAACCCTGAACTAACTCTAACCAAAGTGGTGTTTGTATGACAGGGTTAGATTGACAACAAATGTATCCAAACAGGGCCATGGGTTGAAACGTGCCTATAAAGGCACTTTGTAGAGTAGTCGTTTCTTGGTAGGGCTGGTTGGTAAGAGCATGTACAATGGTTGATAAGGTAGTCTTATCTTAAGTCTACCACGTATGCAAGTGGTAGTACTTTCTTGGCATTTTAGTGGTTTCTTACATTATTAGGGGTTTCTTGTAAGGAACAATGTACGTACTACTAGCGACAAAAGGCGATTCTAGGTTGCGTTGTACTCCAATGAGTACTACTAGTGGTCGCGGGAGTGTATACCTCATTTTGTGGGTTCGATCCCGGTTGAATGAACGGCAGCCTTTTTTCAAATAGTAACTTTGCTGTGAGCCAATATTTTACACGGGTAGTTTGAGTTTTGAAGTCAAACGGACGTGCGGCACCATAATCTGGGTGCACTGGATAGCCTAGCCACGTGAACGGGTTTTCCTCCCCAGCATCCCGTGGCTCGCGTGCTCGCCCTAGCCGCACCTTGCTTGCAGCTTCCTCATCAGCTAGTAGCATATTTAAATTTAAACTAGCGCCTCCCAATTAAGCCCGAGGAGCCGGAAAATCCTGGCGGGCATTGGGAACTGCAATATGGCTCTGTACGTAAAGTGCTCTACTACTACTCTGTAGTTTGTGGCGTTGCACGCATGGACTTCACTCCATTATCGGCTCTACTATAAAAGAAATTCCTCTTGACGTGTTTTTTTTGAAATGGAGGCAAAAGCTTTGCTTCATCTCATTCATAAAGAAGGAACTACTAACAAAGTTCGACGAGATCCATTACACCTCCACAAATGGAAGCGAAAAACCTAGTCTCGTTGTATCAAATAACTCAAATGTTCTGCCCCCGCAGTAACCATCGCTGATAAACAGGCTGCTAGTGTGTGCATGAGAGGAGCGGCTGAGTAGGCCAGCTATGTGAGAGGAGCGGCTGAATAGAGCACCGAGAGTACCCACTAGGCCACTACGCAGGTGTACTTTCCCTGCATTGATAGTACAGCGATGGTTCTAGAGAATAGTAGTACCCTCCACTTCCAACTGTAGCTCCTTGGCCCGGAGATTCTAGAGTTCAAAACTGGTGCACTATACTAGACTAGACTTGAAGTACAGTGCATCGCACTACTAGTTGAGAAAAAGTAGTACTAGTACTGCTACAGTACGAGTACGTACTCCTTCGTCACATAATGTAAGACATTTTTTTGACACTAGTTGGCGTGTACAAAAAATAGCAAAAACAGACCCAAAATTTCTTAATCCACGCCAAAAACTACTACCTAGTGCCAAAATTTCTTACTAGTGCTATTATTTACAGTATAATGCAATCCCATAACGTTCCATAATGCTAGTACTAGTAGTAAAGAGTAGCCTCACCCCTTTGCTAAGGAATGATCTACAGTTGGAAGGGACGAGGCCCTGCGGTTACTACGCTCTTGTCTCCTCCTCGCCAGTTCCCCTCCCCTCGAAGAGAAGGCAGTTCATCGCTGCTCCCATGGATTCGCGAGGCGGTTCTCCTCCTTGTCGGGGCTAGGAGACCTTGGACGATGATCCTCTGGGAAAAATCGCACGCCGCTCCGATGTCCTCACTGCCGCAAGACTCGGTGCTTCCTGCACCAATTTTTTCAAGACGGTGCTTAAACAGGCTTGGGAAAAGGCCATGCTTGGTGGTCTTCCATGCGTCCTCAAGGAGAAGGTTCTTCTATGGGACAATCCTTCGAACAGTCCACCGCTCCCTAGCCATGGTTGCACGTTGACTCTGCTAGAGTTGCCGACGTTGAGAGGTAGTCGGATTTTGTCCGATGAGCAGGTCACAAATGGAATTTGATCATGTAGTACTTAGTTATTCCATTTCCATCCCGTAATTTCTCCGCTGCCCACCGTCTTATATATAGGTCTGGGTCGGTGCCAATGAAGATTCGCTTGCATACCTTCGGCCGAATACCACCATTATTTTGCACAACATCCACAGCAGTGCGGCGTTCTGGTAGACCCCTTCTCCACCATTGGGATCGGCCTTTCGGACTGGCTGGGCTTGAATACGTATGATGATGCCTACATGAGATTGAAGAAGATAGCAACTGCGGACCCGCTGATAAAGCGACGCGGCTACGATGATTACTATCTCATCGCGGTGTTCGCCATAAGGATTGCTATCAATGCAAGAGGCAGTAATAGCAGAGGCTGGTGCATGTTGGCGGCGGCAGATTTGTACCCCTACACGTTCGAAGACGCCGTGCGCCATCTAGGCCGCATTTTCGCGGTGACAAGCCAGGGGACTTGTTTCATCTGGTTGCCATCCTATGGTACGGGAGATTACAAACGGAATGCACAAACCATCATTTGGATCCCTAACGGTACTCCATTATTTTTGCAGGGATCAGTCATCCCCCGATCAAAATAAGATCACCGATCCTGGATGTGCATTTGCATCCGCGATTCGGTCTAACCTGAAACCTTGTAGCTGACTTTGGCATATTGGGATCAACTATCTTAGCAGTCATTACCCATGGTACCACTGATGTGCAACATGGTCACACAATCTACCATGATCGGACCATCACCATCTACCCAGGTATTCCATTTTTTAACCCTCTTGCCTTCTCTTTCATTGTTGTACTAGTAGTATACTTAGTAGTACTAGTAGGAGTACTTTTTACCTTGGAGGACGCGAATAGCTAGCTAGGCCCTTGAAGACTTGAACCCACTAGCTGCCACCATTTTTGTTTTTCCATGTCTTACTCTCATCCATGTAGCCTAGAGTGGCTATATATAATAAGCCGGTTATTTTACTTCCTCTATACCGGAGTAGTACTATTTGCTGCACAGTATTACTGACCGCCATATTTGAGCACAACATTATTATGCATGGACCTTGACTATGTACGTCACCATGTGTCCAGATCTGAGATGCCGCGTGTACCAGATGAACGGCGCCGAGTTCGATCCCCGTGATGCTATGTGGGTGCCGAGGAACACTCTTGGAGAGTACTCGCTTTTCATCGGGGATAGCTACCCCATTGTGAAGCGGATGCCACCTTCCGTGCACGACATGGAAGGCCTGTCGTTCATGAAGCATGGTTGTGTCTTCAGTGCGCACCGCCGGATGAATGACATGCTGGGACACGCTATCCCTGATTTATGCCGCTTCAGCTTGGATGAGTCTCCATTGTGTGGAACCGGACTAGAAAGCTGCGACAATGATTCCCGTTGCCCACCACTATGGATCGTGCCATCCATGAAGAACACCTGGGACTGGAACCTGGAGGAGGACATGTAGCCCATCTATAACGTGTAAGTGGAGTACGGTAATTGTGAATGGTAGCGCTGTGAATATATGTAGACTAGTCGTGCACAAATTTATCACATGAATTGGAGATGAACTTGTGTGGCATACTGGCATTTGTCCTTTAGAATTTATTACTAGTAAATGTGTTATGTGTACGTGCAACTTGTGTGGTTGTTGCACGGGCTCCAACACGCTCTTTGAGAAAAAAAGTGGCACAGCTTTGGATATACGTGACGTGGCGGCATCATACAGTAGCATCGTTCACTATAGTTGTAGTACACTCCTACTAGGACGACAACTCCTATAAAACCTTGCGCTTGGCTCTTTGCCTCTTCGGGAGGTTCAACAGTTCGTACTCGTGTGAACCTTGCACTTGGCTCTTCGCCTCTTAGGAAGGTCCAACAATGATGATACTACAGTACAATATGCTTCTGGCAATGTGACACCGATTGAACTGCTGCACGTCCACCGCGAGGGCGAGGGTGAGGGAGAGGGAGAGGGAGAGGGAGAGGGAGAGGGCGCTGTAGTCAAAACCCTCTCCTCGTCCTGCGAACCACCGCGCGCGTGGGCGAGGGAGAGGCGTAGTAAGCAAGCTTCTCCTCGTTTGGCGAGTTGACGGGACATATCAAAGCAGTATTAGTACTAGTAGTCCATACGGCATCCTTTCCGATTAATATGGCTTAATTTGAAACGAGAAAAATACACTGGCAGTCAACGTATGTACCAATACGCTCTTTACGGTCACTATATAGTTTTGCGGTGATTATACGATCACTAGCTCATCATAGAGCACCGTATTTGCACCCTACTGACTGGCCACATAGTCGACGTGGCACTTTGTTCACTGGTTAAATTGTCACGTAGTTTCTGTGTCCCACCTGTCAGTTGGCAGAGCAAAGAAATCAGTTAAACAAAACTTTACGCAGGCGTGACACGAGTCCAACCCTTGTGCGCGAACCACCATGGCTGTGTATGTGAGTGCATGCACGTGTACTCCCCCGGTCTTCTAACAAAGAATGTACATTGGCTATAAAACAGAGAGTGTACTACATGATGTACATCTACACTTCCAATGCATTTAGCCTTTAATCTAAATCGGTATTGATTGACTAATGCACCAACTTGTGCTCTAGGTATAGGCCACATGTCTATCCTTAATTACAACATGCAACAACCTTCATTTAATCTTCTTCTCTCAATGGTCGCATGCACACATAAGTCTGCTACTCCCTCCATCTCAGTTTACAAGTCCTACGCGTATACCTAGGTTGCCAATTTTATCACCCTAATATAAACTATATAACACAAAAATTATACCTTTTGAAAATAGAACATCTGAAGTTTATATTGCTATATTTTTTTGTAATATATGATTTGTATTAGGTTGGTCAAATTGACGACCTAGAGAGGGAGTACTTTTGGGCGTTAATTATGCCCTGGTCAATGTGTAAATCTCTAAATGTACAGTCTTTCACGGACGTAGGGAGTAGGTTGAGCACTTGAGCATGAGCGCGTGTGTTGCGTCGTGTGCTGTGTGCCGCATGGGTGCGTGAGTGTTGCGTGCATCCATGTGTACGTGTGAGTGTTGCATGTTGCATGCATGCATGCATGCATGGGGCTTACTCCCTCCCATTGACATGTTCATATTTCAAGCTTCCTCCATTCCCTCCATATGGTGATACTCCCACTGTTCCCAAATACGGAGTAAAGCCTCCCTCTGTTCCCAAATACGGAGTATTTGTCTTTCTACATATTTCAACAAGTGACTAGGTACGGGGCAAAATGAGTGAAGTGAGCGTAGAGGCATAGGGATATTGTAGAAAGGAAGTCTTCGCGATCCATTATTCTCCATCTCGGTCAGAGAGAACTATTCAACTAGTCTTCACAGTGAAATGACAATACACGCTGCAGCAGATGGGACGCGTAATTAATAAGCTGAACCAGCGTGTTGGTGTTACTAAATAAGCCTTACCCAGTACTGCCATCATGTTTGCCAGTAGAGCACGCTTCCGCAAATACGCCTACGCACCTCTGTCATCCATAAACTGACATATGGGCCCTATTGTGGTAGACCCACATGTCATCGGTGCAACTATTTACACTCCGAAGGACGGTATATCCTGGTAGTAGTACTAGTAGAATTGAGATTTAATGCACATTCTTCTCCGTCTTCCACTCTTCTTCCTCCTCTCTTCTTCTTCCTCCTCTCTTCCCCATCGTCCGCCGCACACCATTTACCCCCGCTCACTGCTCGCCCGCCCGCGCCATCTTCCTTGGTACCTCACGCGTACCATATCCCCCCGCTCACTACTTGGCCACACGAGGAGAAGCTTCTTCGCTCGCCCGCCCGAATCCACTTCCTCGCTGGCTCGCAGGCACCAAAAACCCCAATGGCAGAACCGACTGACACGCAGAGCCGTGATTGGAATTCCCTCCCTGATGTTCTCTTGGAGCAGATCTGTAATCGTATCGACCTACTCAGCACCATTTGTCTGGCCGCATGCTCGGTGTCTTTGTACCGTCTACTCATCTGCAACCGGCCGGCTCTTTTCAAGACACCCTGCTTGCTGCCCGATCCTCGCAGGTGGCCCAGACACCGACTTGACGATCCTATGAAGGTTGACGTGGTGCCCCTCGACATGCTACCACTACCCGTCCACCTGTCCTTCATGCGCGACCACTACTGGGTGGGCATGAAGGCCAACTGGATCGTCCTCATCCACCAATCCGGTAGTCCGTGGCGTCTCGTGGATATCTACACCCAGCAAGAGATCACCCTTCCATCGTTGGATACCGCCGCCATCGAGCCTCGCGGCCCGCCGGACACTCCTGCCTACTACGCACGAGACGCGTCAAGCTTTTGGCTCGACCTCTGTTTGCTGAAAGTTGTAATCTGTGAAGTGCCCACACCATCAGAAGACTACATGGATTACAAGCTCATTGCCTTGTTCAACATGGGATTAGTCTATCTGGAATCCTGTCGCCATACATGGTTATGGCTCATCATCAATCCTATTGAGGCAACATTTCTGTCTGATGCTATAGTGCACGATGGCATCATTTACGCGGTCGACACACAGATTGGCTGCCTATACTAGTGGAATCTATCGTCGTGTAATTGTTCTATCTCATCTCGTCTTTACCTTATGAATACGACTGCCTGTTCATTGTTACAAATTTAGAATCGATAGTATGTCTATAACCACATCATTGCTACTCCCTCCGTCCCAAAATAAGTGTCTCAAATTTGTACTAGCTCTAGTACAAAGTTGTACTAAGCTTAAGACAGTTATTTTGGGATGGAGGGAGTATATGTTCCTCTCATTTCCTAGATGTTTATGACCACACATGTTATTGTTAGAGTTGATATGAGAACAATTGGCATCTAATGATTGTTAGAATACATATTATGAGCATAACATCATGATTTCTATATGTTACTCTCATTTCCAAGATTTTTATAACAACGCATGCTATTGCTTAGAGTTGATATGAGAACACTAGTAGTAAGTGCTATGGTAGAATATGAGTAGGGTCTGTCATAGCTGTTTTCCTCTCATTGTTACATGATGTTTGAACCATGACATATTGCTAGAATATGAAAGCCATTGGCTTATTTTTTTAACTTGGGGTATGATTATGACCACGACATTGCAATTCTCTGTCTATGATATGTGTCACTGTTATAATAATCTTAATTCCACACATACTCTGAACATGATTGTTTATTTTTGTCCTTTTGGTCTCCAATTTGAATTGTTGCAGTAGACGCAAATGTGCTGGCCTTCATGATTCCAGGACCTGGAATCATACCAGCCGATGGGTGGTGGTTTATCGCTCGTTCAGCTAACGACGGTCATTTGATGCTCATTCGCACGTACCAAATTGACCTAACAATTACATCAAACCACATGCAGTACAATGCATGGGGCGTTCGTGACATTGACGGCTATGGCTGCTTCGTGTTCGAGAAAGATCCCAACTCCGTTGGGCCAGGCGTATTCAACTGGAGGCGAGTTTACAGCCTCGGCAACCACTCCTTGTTCCTCGGGCTCAATTATCCGATCATCCAACCAATCATCGATCATATCACCGGCGATGATTACCGTGTTATGCAACTTCCATTCGCCAGGGGGGACTGTGTTTACACATCATACCATGGGTTTCATGAATCACCATATCCAGAGATTCGTCGACACAGCTTGTTGCCAGATAATCTTCAGTGTGTGACATGCATCAAGCTTCCATGCGATGGATGGCTTTTGCAAACCCGACATGCGGCGATGTGGTTCATGCCAACATCAAATATGCACAACTTGATTCGTGCTGATATCTAGACTGAGCCATGTATTATGCTGCTGTAGCACGACCCTCTTTTGTTGGATATTATGTACTGTTGTTAGTTTGAAGCACTCCTCTAGTTTGAAGGATAGATACCTTCCTAGGATCAAGTGCATCCTAACTCACCTGCGTAGGATGTACTGATAATGATGATGGAGATGCTGCGTAGGGTGGGTCTATTATGATAACACCCTGTAGAGTCTTATTCTGCTAACACAGGATCTTATTCTCCTAACACCCTGACCACAGCCACCTACCGACGAAAAAAAATTCACCCCGGTCGAAGCCCACCCGCCCACCCCCACCCCCTGTCTCCTCGTGCCCCCTCCCCCACCATCGAACCACATCCATTCCCCACCAATGCACCACCTCCACCACCTCACCACCTTCCTCCCCTCGCCGGCGAGCCACCCCGCCCCACCCTGCCAGTGGCCTTCCTCCCATCACCGGCGA
>NC_041381.1:373739133-373743138 GCF_002162155.2 Triticum dicoccoides | reverse complement strand
CCTGCTTCCCCCGCCGACGAGCCAACCCTCCCCCGACCACTTCCCAGCACGAGGCGGCGCCGGATCCAGGCCAATGCGGGCCCCCGCGACGCCCTGCTGCCGGAGCCAGGCCGCGACGCCCCCCGTGCCGCTGCCCCGGCCTCCTTCTACCTCAGTTGTCGTGCCGGCCCGCCTAGCTCCGCCGCCATCCACGAGCGGTGCACCGACGCCAACTGCTTCCTCCTCCCCACGGGGAGGTTTCTTCTAGATGTAGTGCGGCAACGCAGAAGCGTGCGGTTCCATGGTGTTCTTTATGCAGCTCAATTCAATCCCCCTAAACTCTTCCACATCCCCTCGTCTGTCCCTGCGTTCTGCTCCGTTGAGCCACCGGTGGGTGCATGCATGTCACGCCCAATATGCGACCCTATCCAAAAGGAACTCGAAGGTCCCACCAAGGATAGACCCGCATATTGAAACGCTTTTGCAAGGTGGATATCATTACATCAACATTACATAATAGATGGGGATACATACAAGAGGCATACAATGCCACATGAATACAACATCACAATACATCAGAGCACCATCCGACTACGGATGAAACACAAACATAAACTCAAACGACATCCACCCTGCTAGCCCAGGCTGCCGACTTGGAACCTATTCCCTGATCGAAGAAGAAGCAGAAGAAGAACTCCAAAACAAGCAAACATCGCTCTCGCGTCATGATCATCGCATAACCTGTACTTACAACTGTTGTTGTAGTAATCTATGAGCCACGAGGACTCAGCAATCCCATTACCATGGGTATCAAGACTAGCAAAGCTTAATGGGAAGGAAGGGGGGTAAAGTGGTGAGGTTGCAGCAGTGACTAAGCATATATGGTGGCTAACATCGCAAATAAGAGCGAGAAGAGAGCAAGCGGAACGGTCGCGAAGCTAGCAATGATCAAGAGGTGATCCTGAACTCCTGCTTACGTCAAACATAACCCAGAAACCGTGTTCACTTCCCGAACTATGCCGAGAAGAGACCATCACGGCTACACACACGGTTGATGCGTTTTAATTCGGATCTGGTGTCAAGTTATGTACAACCGGACATTAACAAATTCCCATCTGCCACATAACTGCGGGCATGGCTTTCGAAAGTTTATACCCTGCAGGGGTGTCCCAACTTAGCCCATGATAAGCTCTCGCGATCAACAAAGGATATACCTTCTCCCAGGAAGACCCGATCAGACTCGGAATTCTGGTTTACAAGACATTTCGACAATGGTAAAACAAGACCAGCAAAGCCGCCCGATGCGCTGACAATCCCAATTGGAGCTGCACATATCTCGTTCTCAGGGCAACACCGGATAAGTCAAGCTACGAGTAAAACCAACCCTCAAGTGTCCCCGAGGTGGCCCCGCAGGCTGCTCGGTTCGGACCAACACTTAGACAAGCACTGGCCCGGGGGGGCTAAAATAAAGATGACCCTCGAGAGAGCGACTCCCAAGGGAAAAGTAGGTGGTGGTGAGGCAAATGGTAAAACCAAGGTTGGGCCTTGCTGGAGGAGTTTTATTCAAAGCGAACTGTCAAGGGGGTCCCATAAATCACCCAACCGCGTAAGGAACGCAAAATCCGGGAACATAACACCGGTATGACGGAAACTAGGGCGGCAAGAGTGGAACAAAACACCAGGCATAAGGCCGAGTCTTCCACCCTTTACCAAGTATATAGATGCATTAAATTAAATAAGAGGTATTGTGATATTCCAAGAAAATCCTGTCCACCATGGAGCAATCTTCAACTTCACCTGCAACTAGCAACGCTATAAGAGGGCTGAGCAAAGCAGTAACATAGCCAAGCAATGGTTTGCTAGGAAGGGTGTCAAAGGTTAGAGGTTCATGGCAATTTGGGAGGCTTGATGAGCAAAAGACAGGTAACGCAACATAGCGATAGAACGAAGCAACTAGCATAGCAATGATAGTAGTGAGATCCAGGGTAGCGGTCATCTTGCCTGAAATACCGCAAGGAAGAAGAATGAGTCCACGAAGAAGACGAACGGATGAAGCCACGAAGAAGAACCAAGCGTAGACGAACGAATCCTCACAATCGCAACGAAACAGGAACTATCGAAAAGAAGCACACAACATGGTAAACACACCACACATGAATAAGACATGATGCACAACAAGCATGATGCATGACAAAGCTACATGAAGCTACTCATGGCAAGATATGATGCAAACAAGAGCAACACATCAAGGCAAGTTTAAATGAGGCCGGGAACAACATATAACAATTCCGGTAAGTCCTCATATGCAAATTTCGAAATTGGTCCAGATCTGAACAAACATTAAGTTGAAGTTGTTAAACAGCAAGTTAAGGAGCACCAGGAGGATCTTCACGAAATTCTAGTCAAGTTACATATAAAGTTCATTTAATTCGGAGCTATGGCCTAGAAGATATGAGCAAAACAAGTTAAACATGGCATTGGTGCAAAAGGCATTCAAACATCAAGCAAACACCTCAAAACAAGGATGCAACTTGATAATATGAAGCTACATGCAAAATCAAGCAAGTTTCATATAGAGCACACTCAAAACGGAGCAACGGTTCAACACACACACTCTATACAAGGCATAACAACAATCTGTCAATAACAGTAACTAGGCATCTTGCAAGCATCAAAACAATAAGATACAACACCCCAACATATGAACAAAAGGCATGGGCATGATGTACAGGTAAAACGTAACAAAACATGAACACTGAGCTAACTCCAGAAATCACTAGAACATGCTCAAACACACATGGCAAGATTGCATATATTAACAGTTTCAGACTTATCAGATAATAACATCAGGTTGCAATGTTTAGAGCTATCAAACAACATGTTACAGGAACATATCATGGCAAACAAAGGCATGGCATGAATCTACTAATTGCATCGAACAAAAGTCCCTTACTGACCAAGAGCCAAAAAGGATCAGAAGATATGATGGCACCCATGTAAACATGGCAAGTTATATGACAGATTCAAACATGGTAGGAACAACAATAAGTACGCATGTTGGTGAGCTTGAACCACTCACCACAGAGCAATACATGGCATGGCAAGGAAACCAGCAGCAAGAAGACATGTTTATGAATCTAAGCATGGCAAGAGCAAGTTCATAGGGTGCATGGATCACTAGCAAAGCACATGGCAACATTGAACTTAATGTTAACAGGCTGACAGCAACATTATTTAGCAACTTTGGAGCAAGATTATAACAAGCTACAGCAAGCTATAAATGCAACCAGGGGCATGTATGGATAGATCATAACCATATGTACAAAACATCCTTACTGAAGTATCTCAAAATAAGCATGGATCTCTCTGTAGCATCAAGTTTACATGGCATAAAAATAACAGCAGAACAGGGACTGAAATCAGCAACATCACGAGGCCTAGTTTACATGCTTGTGCTAGTCACCACATTGATCACAAAAATACATGGCATAGACCCCTGTAAAGATGGCATGGCATAGATCAAAACATATGTAGGGTTCAAGTTCATAAGATGCACACATCAATCATGGCAAAAATGACAAAAGTGCATGTCCTGATAAGAATTTGAAACTAACATCACATAGCCCTCTTCCAACAGCATTTCGGGCATCAAGATGAGCTCAAATGAAAATGATGCAATGGAATAAAATGATGTACTCGTCGAGACGAACAATTTGATATGCTACACGTCCAAAACGGAGGCACGGATGCAAAGATATGATGCAAAGAAGTATGCTGAAAATAACTGGGACTTGGAGAAAAATGGACCTCGGGGGAAAGTCAACGTGGCGGCAATGGAACTCCGGTGAGCCCGTGGCAGCCGGAGCGAACGGGGAGGCGGCCGGAGGAGGCCGGGCGGGCGCGGATCCGGTCGGCCCCTACCCGGATCTGGGCAGAGGAGGCGCCAGGCGGCGGGGCGAGGTCCGGGCGAGGGCGCGCGACGGCCGGCGGCGTCCGGTCGCCGGAGACGGACGCGGGCGGGGGGAG
>NC_041381.1:373737958-373738704 GCF_002162155.2 Triticum dicoccoides | reverse complement strand
GCGGGCCCGCGGCGACGTGGGCGCTGGGGGGACACGTGGCGGCGCGCTAGAGGAGGAGGGAGGCGGCGCTGCTGAGGTGGCGGCTCCGGATTGGCTGGAGTGAGGTGGAGGCGGCGGTGGACGCGTTCGGTGGCGGAGTGGACACGTCCGGAGGCGCTGGGAGGCTTTGATCTAGGGTTTCGGGGGATTCATCCGCGAATTTCGGGGGAGGAAGACATATTTATAGGTAGAGGGAGCTAGGAGACTCCAAATGAGGAGCGGTTTTCGCCCACACAATTGTGATCGAATGACCGAGAGCATGGAGGTGAGTTAGCTGGGTTTTGGGCCACTTTGGAGGGGGTGTTGGGCTGCAACAAAAGAGGGCTTTACGGTTACCCGGTTAACCGTTGGAGTATCAAACAGACTCCAAATGACACGAAACTTGACAGTCGGTCTACCGGTGCTATACCAAGGCCGCTTGGCAAACCTCGGTACATTTCAAGAATGTTTAACACCCACTCACAACAAGAGACAAAAGGGGAACGCCGGAGGACATAGGAGTGCCGGATTGCAAAACGGACAACGAGGAAAATGCTCAGATGCATGAGATGAACACGTATGCAAAATGAAATGCACATGATGACATGACAAAATGCAACACGCAAGAAAATGACATGGCAACGACGGCGAATAACTGGCAAACACCTGGCGCATCGAATCCGGGGCGTTACAATGCAGCTCTCCCCTCCACTCTTTGCAGTTCGCCG
>NC_041381.1:373724717-373737854 GCF_002162155.2 Triticum dicoccoides | reverse complement strand
GGGGGGGGGGGAATGAACTGCACTCGATCCATCTTGCATGAGTGATTCGAGCATCCCCCCGGCGACTGCACTGCACCACCCGGACGAGTGCACCGCATGAGGATCGTGGGTGATCTGCTCTCGTGGGTGTCCTCTGAAAGCAGCTGATACACCGATTCGACAGGAGTGTTGCTCCTCCGCCTGCTTGACGAACCCCTCCTTGCACGGTACCCCCTGCTCGCCATTGACGGGATTTCCATGGAGGTCCTTCTCAACTCTGGGGAGAGGTCGCCATCTCATACCTCCCCCATAGTCGGCATCTCCACCGGCCCTTCGCCGTGCTGCGCCGCTCCATCCTCCTCTCATTCTAGCAACGCCTCCCGCTGGCACTATTGGCGCAACGCCGGCTTGCAGTTTGTTTGCAAATTGGCGTGCGTTTTGATTGCGAGGTCCTGGCCATGCCATTACAGTGCGGCTGGATCCCTGATGCAGTGCGCCGTGCACCCTCGTGCGGTTCATCCACGGGCATCGGACGAATTTTTTAGCTTCTGATGTTCTACAGTTCGGTACCAGGTGTCGTGTGCAGCTCGTTTACTTTTCAGGCTCTCAGCTGTAATTCACTGTTTGAGGACGGGGCAAACCTGATTTTCTTTTTATAAATCCAAATGTAGTCTCTATGTATTGTGAAGTCCTCTTCTTGTTTGTGAGAGGTCCGGTCAACTGTACAATGTCGTTCCTTTTGTAGTAATTTGATGCAGTTTCTTTTGTTTTGCAAATTTCCAGGGACGAGAAGTTGTAACCTAATGCACTTTCACAGTGTTCACTATGAAAAAATATTCAAAAACAATGATGAAGTTCACTTGGACCCATGGAGCAAATTAAAAACAAAAGAAGTTAACACTACAAAAAAACCTTGCTCTAGAAGTTCACTCGAGGTCAAGACGGCTCAATTCGTTTAGGAAAAAAAGAATGGTCATTCACTCCTTAGATTTAATGTTTGCAGTGCACTCCTGTGGTTCCTTTGTAAGAAAACTCCCTTTGTAAAAACAATAAAAAAATCAACACAGAAGAAGTTCGTTTCTTTCTATGAAGTCCGCTAGTTTCTGCCCTGCGATTCACTTTCACCAACCAAAATAATGTTGTTCTCTAGTCTGGGCCACGCGGTTCACTAACTTTGACCATGAGGTTCACAAATAAGCGTAGAAAAGTTTGAAAAAAGAGAAAACTTACGGGGTTCACTTGCCTGTCCAATGCAGTGTGGTCGGCTGTATGATGTTGTTCATCCGTAAGTGCAAAAAATTGTTACGGAAGCAAAAAAAGTAATGCGGTTCACTTCTTGATAGTGTTGTGCTTCATTTACACCCGATGTGAAGTGCACTATACTTTCTCGTCCTTGAAAAAAATACGTTTGAATAAAAGAAACCATGCATTTCTATTACCGTCTGATGCAGTGCGGTTTTTCGTCCGATGCAGTGCGGTTTTCAGTCGGATGAAGTACCCACGTCGATTTGGGTGTCGTGAAAAACAGAGTGTCCACATTTTGGTAAATTCAAAATACCTCTTAAACCGTAAAGAATTAGAGAGAGTGTTCTACATGAAAGAGTTGCGTCTCGTCGATATCTTTCCAACGGTGTATCATTTGAATCATTCAGACTAGAGGTTTGCAGAAATTTCGTGAAAAACGGCCGCTGCCACTCGTCATTCGCCTCACGATTTTCAAAATTAACTTAAAACCGTAAGGAATCTCAAAAATATTTCAACATATGAAAGTTGCCCCTCGTTCGTAGCTTTCCAACGGCGTATCACACACCTCATTTTGACAAACGGTTCAAAAACTGGAGCGAAAACAGTAACGAAAATTTGAAAAAAATTGAAAAACAGAATTCCACGATTTAGTACATTTGAAACTGCTCTTAAACCGTAACGAATTAGATAAAAATTTATATATGAAAAAGATGCGCCTCGATGATATATATCCAATGGCATATCGTTTTCTTCATTCCAATGAGCAGTTTAGAAGAAATCGCGAAAAACGCTCGCTGTCAGTCGTCATGGGCCGCTCCATTTTCAATTAGGCTTCAAGTGCGTACTTGTTAGTTAAACCTATGTATAAATTGTGACCCTAAATACGACTAGTAAGTAGTACAATAGCAGTACTAGTATACGTCGGTCAAGTTATTCATCATGTCCAGTTTCAAAAAAAATCATCATGTCCACACATTGAATTGACGTGACAACACGCTGCGTGTGAGGTGACACAAGAATCTCGGAGGCGTGTTCGGGTATTCTGGACTTCAGATTTGGAGTACCACTTATCTATCAAAATCTTTCATCATTCATTTAAAACAGTCGATTGATCATACATTGAGTAGCATATAACTGGAATTACCAATGCAGGTCGAAGAAGGATTGGCCGGTGCTGCCGGCTGGCGTCAAGTTTGATCCCACGGATCAGGAGCTGATCGAGCACCTTGAGGCCAAAGTGAGTGTTGACAGCGCGAGGTCTCACCCTCTCATCGATTTGTTCATACCAACCATCGACAGCGAGCACGGCATATGCTACACCCAACCTGAGAAACTTCCAGGTAAGACACCGATCGGCCGTCTACTTGCACAAACATATTCCTTTGTTTATAGCTCTATTTTTATTTTTAGACACATACCTGGTGAAGCATTTACAATTTGATAGTTAATAAAAAGTGAAACAAGTGACTGCAACATGCCAAAGATGTTATGAAAATGCCAACTACATACACTAAAACCTGTATTCGACAATACTGCAGGTATCACACTGAGTGGCCTAAGGAAGCATTTCTTCCAGCGCAATTCCAGGGCGTTCAAAAGGGGCACATGGATGCATCGCAAGATACAGTCAGAGTGTGGCATGCACGCGATGTGGCACAAGACCGGCAATACCTTGCCGGTGATGGTCAACGGCCGGCAGACGGGCAGCAAAAAGGTTCTGGTGCTGCACACCAACAAGAACTTCGACCAGCAGAGGACCAACTGGGTGATGCACCAGTACCACCTCGGGTACCTGGAGCAAGAGAAGGAGCGGGAGCTGGTCCTCTGCAAGATTTTGTACCAGACGAACACTAGGGCCAGGAGTAAAAAGATTATAAGTTAGTTTGGTATTCGTAGTTGTACTACCTTGTCGTCCGCAAGTTGGTACTGTTGTTAACGATATTTTGGTATGAACTTGCATTTGCTTCCAACCATCATGCCGACGATCAACGTGGATATAAAGCTGAATCATTTGTTTCGAAACGAATTTTTAGGCACCTGATTTTTATTTGGTGGGTAGCATAAGCACCTGCCGTTTGAATTCCCAGTTCTCCAATTTTTCCGAAACAAGTGCATGCACTTATTATCACGATGAAAAAACAATATCCTTGCTGCATCCCAGTTATCAGTCTGTACTTGCAGAATTCTCTCGTTTATTGAGCACGTATATTGTTGTTTCAGGTCGAGCAAGTTTCAACTGGGCTGTAGACTGCCTAGGCTTGGTTTTGCCTTTAACAGGCCCAGCCCATGACGACCACGGGGCACAAAGATCCTGCAGGTATCTACTAGCCTCTAGCCCACCGGCGTTAGTTATATTTTGTCTTACAACATCCGTAGGCAGTTTTTTTACTGAATCAAACACACAGCCCAGTTCTATTTTCCACTTGAAACGCATGTCCTACATCCATTTTCTAATCTCTACCTATAGTTTTACTAGTTCATATACACATATCATTATATTGAAAACACATAAAATTCCCTTTTCATATTTACATCCTTATTTTTGTTGTTTTTCCCACCCAGCGCTTATTTGTTTACCACTGGTTTTCCCTTAAACCAACTCAATTGTCCCACGTCTTATTTTCTTACAAAAACAAAATGATTTTTTTGGCAAATCAATAAGTTCTTAAAAAATGTTTATCATTTCGGGATTACAACAGTTCAGACTCCACCAGAATATGCAAAATAAGGTTGAACTTTTTGAGCGTGGTCCTGGGCAGAAAATGGGCTATAATAAATTACTTAAGAATTAGCAAATGGGCTGCAAATTATAAAAAAATAGCAAATGGGCTTTATGTTGTCTGCCACAGATTTGGAGGCTGACTTGTGGGCATACTAAGTTCATGCGTACACAAGGTTTCTCAACAAAGAAACTTAGTCAACAATCGACTCTACCAGCGTCAAACCGTTAGATGTCAATCTAACGGCAATCGTGCTTTTTCAGTCTCTGATCTTCCTGCCCCAGCCGCCCAAACCATCGCCTTCGGAACCGCCTGCTCCCGCCTCCCGTGGCCGGTTGTGCTGCCGGGCAGGCCTCACGGCCCCATCATACTCGCATCCCTGGCCTGTCTATCCCTCTACTCACCCACACCTCCTATTATTTTCTGGCGACGGCAGCCGAACCAGTCAACCCTCGTACTCTCCACCGTGTGGGCAGCCACTGTCGTGTCTTCCCTGGCTCCGTATCGTTCCCTTTGTAGGCCTCGCCGTTGGCCCTCGAGCTAGTCTCAGCCGTCGCTGGTTTGCCGGGGCGCGATGCCGTGGGCAAAGCCAGAGGGTGAGGGATGGAGAGTCGGTAGGAGCCCTGAGTCGCGATGCTCAGGTACCCCCCCCTTTAACGCGCAAGCTTGGTTAGATGTCGGCGCTCTACGTCCTCGGGTCCCAGCCCTCGAGCTGGTCTCAGCCGTCGCTGGTTTGCCGGGGCGCGATGCCGTGGGCAAAGCCAGAGGGTGAGGGCTGGAGAGCCGGTAGGAGCCCTGAGTCGCGATGCTCAGGTACCCCCCTTTAATGCGCAAGCTTCCGACATCAAGGGAGAAGGGGTGCCACGGACAGGCACCAAATAACAAGCATGATGGGTCTAATGCATAGCCCGAAAATAAACGCAAGAGGGATACACGCCGCTGGGTCTGACCCGAGCGACTTGGGGATGATGCAGCTCGTGGGGCGCCCCCAGTGAAGTAAGCTAAGAACATGAAATAAAAGGGATACACGCCGCAGGGACGGACCCACGCGGCCTAGGAATGATGCAGCCCCAGGGGGGCGCTCCTAGCTGGAAATGAAACTAGAAAGATGTCACCTGATAGTGTTGACGACGCTGGGGTGTTGAGGTAGCAGACGTAGCGGGCCGCGGGTGTCGATCTTCACGAGCCCCCAGGCCCAGGAGCCCTGGGAGGCTCTGGGGGCTCCTCGCGAACCATCTCCATCTCCGCCAGAACTGCAGAGTGCCTGGCCTCCTGAGCCTCCAGGATGCTCCTCATGAGGCGCTGGCGTACCGCAGCCGCGTTCGGCAAGCCGTAGGGCATGCGAACGTAGCTGTGGGGTGGGCCCCTGCAGCGCCCCACACGTGAGGGCCAGAAGCGCTCCTGAGAGGCGACTCGGTTGAGCCCTGGGATGTCGATGCAGACGCGCAGCCCGCCATCCTCTCCTGGATGGGGAGCTGCGGCGGGTAAGCGGCGGCTGCCACTCATGATCCTTGACTCCTGTAACTCCTGAACGGCCTTGCTGACGAACTCCTGAGGGCTCGGCCCTCCTTGCCTTGCTCCTTCTTGGGGGAAGCGTGCTTCGAAACACGCCTCCAAGTGGTGCCCAAGCGCCTCCCTCGTGATCTTGGCAAGGTCGGTGGCCCTCCAGGGGAGAGCCCCCGAGCCCTGCCTGAGAAGGGCGCTGGGCGCGCTTTCCTATGCGATAGAAGGGGGTTCCCCCTGGGCAGGCGCGGGCCCTGAGGGACCTTCCTCCGGAGGGGCCAGGCCGGACGATGTCTTCTTCTTCTTGGGGGCGGCCTTGGGAAGCCTCCTGCTTTCGTGGTCCGGGTCTTCCAGTGATGCGGCCTGAAAGGCTCACTCCAGGGAGCACACCACGTCTTTCTCCTTGCAGGGCACCATGATGACCCCGCCACTTCCTGGCATCTTGAGGACGTTGTAGCCATGGTGAGTCACGGCCATGAACTTGGCTAGCGCTGGGTACCCGAGGATGGCGTTGTACGGCAGGCGGATGTGGGCGACGTCGAAGTCGATGAGCTCTGTGCGGTAGTTGTCACGTGTCCCGAAGGTGACAGGGAGGCGAACCTGTCCAATCGGGACCGTGGAGCCATCGGTGACTCCGGAGAAAGGCTTGGTTGGCTGAAGCTGATCGTAGGGCACCTGAAGATTGTTGAATGTTTCCACGGACAGGACATTGAGCCCTGCCCCACCATCAATGAGAGTCCTGGTGACTAGCACGTTGCTGATGATCGGGGAACAGAGCATCGGGAGGACTCCGGCTGTGGCCGCGCACTTGAGGTGATCCGCTGAGCTGAACGTGATGGAGCATGCCGACCACCTAAGAGGGCGCGTGGCTTCAAGCTTGGGGAGGACTGCGTTCACTTCGCGGGCGAACTGCTTGAAGATGCGCTGAGAGGCTGGGGCTTGAGCTCCGCCCAGGATGCAGACGATCGCGCGTGGCTCCTGGAAGCCCCCAGCCCCCTCATCCTGATGACGGTCCTCATTTCTCCTTGGCTGCAGCGGCAGCGGAGGGAGGCCTGCGTTGCCATGCCGACGATCCTCGCGAGGCTGATCCCTCCAGTCTCCCTCGCGAGGTGGGTCTTGCTAGCGATCCTTGCAAAGTCGATCGCGCCACCCATGGCGTGGGCCGCGGTCTTCCCAGCGTCCAGCGTTCCTTCCTCCTCCTCGACCGTAGCCCCGGCCGTTGCGGTCGGGGCGTTGGCCGATCCTTCCTTCTCGCACGGCCCGAAGCTCTTGACATTCGTTGGTGTTGTGGGTGTGGAGGTCGTGGTACACACAGTACTGGCTGCCCTTGGAAGATTCGGGCAGATCTCTGCCCCGCTTGGTGTCTGGTTCTGCCGCTAGCACGGCAGCCCCCTTGCGCTTCACATCCTTGGCCTTGGGTTTCTTCTCTTCTGGGTCTGCGTCAGGCAGCTCGAGGAGGGAGAGGCGCCCTTCCTCAGCCCTGGGCACTTGGTCGCCAAGTTGAACAGCTCCAGAGAGGTGCACATGTCTTCATGCATCGCCAGGTCCTCCTTCATCTTGACGTCACGCACGCCGTCAGAGAAGGCCGAGATGATGGCCTCCTCGGTCACCTTGGGAATCTTGAGGCGCACGTTGTTGAAGCACTGGATGTACTTCTTCAGGGTCTCCCCTGGCTGCTGCTTGATGCGCCGCATGTCGCTCACGGCGGGTGGCCGGTCGTGAGTACCTTGGAAGTTTGCGACGAAGCGGGTGCGCATCTCGTCCCAGGAGGAGACCGTGCCGGGGGCCAAGTTCAGGAGCCAGGTGCGGGCCCCGTCCTTGAGCGCCATGGGGAACCAGTTCGCCATGACCTTCTCGTCTCCGTTGGCGGCTTCAATGCCCAGCTCGTAGAGCTGGAGGAACTCGGTGGGGTCGGTCGTGCCGTCGTAGCAAGGAGACAGGTCTGGCTTGAACTTGCCAGGCCACGCAACGTTGCGCAGCTCGATGGTGAAGGTGCGGCAGCCTGCTGTGGCTACGGGAGGCCTTGGGTGACGAAGAGCTTGGTCTTGCGGGTCCCCACGCACTGCAGCTGGGAGCAACGTGGGGTCTTGTCGCGTGGGAGCGGGAGTGTGGTCGCGACGAGCCGGAGCAGAGAGCACTCGGGCAGCTTCTTGCGGATGAGGGACTTCTTGGCAGCTCTGGTCTTGCCGCACTGGTGCCTGACAGGGTGGATCCCGCCCAGCGGCCACACGCCTTGGGGCCAGGGCGCCTTCTTGAGGAGGAGGCGGCTGGGGCGCCCACGGGGCTTCATCGCCCGCGCAGGGCGGGGTGCGGCGCAGTGGGACGGACGGTGCAGGAGAGCCCCCTGCGGCGCGGACGAGCTCGGCGATGCGGTCGAGCCATTCTTCGTAGACGTCATCGATGGGACGGTAGCGTAGGAGCTCGTTCACCGTGATGAGCGCAGCTCGAGCCTCCATGGGTGCGCGGAACACACAAGACGAAGAAACCGCTAGGGTGAACGAGGGGGTAGCAGTGCGGCCATCTTGCCTCACGGAGGGATGCTGGGATGATGCTTGCTGCTCGCTCCCCACCGGGCCGGTGGCGGCGTTGATGGCGGGCGACGGGGAACGACGAGGGCGCCCGCCGACGGGGGCCGTCTGGGCGACATGGGAGGCGAGAGCGGCTCGGCGCTCGGCGCGGGCCCGACGAGCGTCAGACATGGACGCGATGGTCGGAGGAGAACAGGGCGGTGGAAGACGAATTCCGGCGCACCCCTACCTGGCGCGCCAAATGTCGGATTTTGGGTTCCGGCAGACCCTTGAGGTTCGAACACTGGGGTGCGCGCGGAGATTTCGCCCTCTACCTACTTGCACCCTACCGCCATGCTAGGATCTAAGCTATGAACGGAACAACACAAGAGACACGGTGTTTATACTGGTTCAGGCCACCATTGTGGTGTAATACCCTACTCCAGTGTGTGGCGTGGTGGATTGCCTCTCGGGTTGGTGATGAACAATACAAGGAAGAACAGCCTCGCGAGGGTCTGTTCTTGTGGTGATGTTGTCCCTTCAGAGGGGTCGATTCGAGATGCCCTATACTATGGTGGCTAGTCCTATATATAGGCAAAGGCCCTGGGCCTCTTCCCAAATATTGAGCGGGAAGGGTGCCAACAATTGGCCATTTTGAAGGGGAACATCTGGTACACTTATCCTGACTAAAGTTGGTCCTAGCCTGTCATAGGCTCTGGTGGTGACGCCGGCTTGGGCTCCATGATGACCTCCATCCTGCCGTTGGACTGGTCTTGGTCTTGTTGCATCGAAATGGACGCCTTTGCTTGATACTCTCGCCTGCGCTTGCTCCCTTTGCACCAAAGAGGAAAGGAGGACACTTCGCGGGCTGGCGCCCGCCTAGCGCCCTTGGTCGTCATGGCTTGCGTCATGGGCACCTCGTGAGGTACCCCGCCTTGATCTCTCCGCCTCCTCGCGAGCCAGCCTGATGAGGCCGCGCTTGAGGAAGCTCCTTGTCGCCCGCCCCGCGAGGCTTGGCCTCTCACGAGGGTATTGAGCTCGTGTTGATGAACATGGGCCATGCTGGGCCCCCTTTTGAGCCATGCCGCAGGCCGCATGCAGGCAAGTCTGGGGACCCCCGTTCCCAGAATGCCGACAGTAGCCCCGGGCCCAAGGCGCGCCCAGACTTGGCCGAGCAGAGAGGCGAAAGGGCAAGTACGAAGCGCTGCAGGACCTGACAGCCTGTGGCCTTGGGCGCCGCGTGGCGGTTGATGGGACGTGGGTGCCTCAGCAACTGTGCGAGTTGATAAAGGAGCGGCATCGGCCCAGGTCTTGCTTCTTTTGCTTTCTCCGGTTGCTGCCCAGATCCCCTTTCTTGCGCTTCTCCTTCCTGCCTCCGAAATCTCCAGATCTACTTTGACCGCGTGACTTAGGAAGCCATGGCGCCTCGCCAGTCCCCGGCCGGAGCTTGGTACTCGTCTGCCCTGGACTCGCCGAACGTGTCGGAGGCGAGCCTCGCTCGGGTGCGCCAGATGGCGGCGGCGCAGGGCGTTGATGGGGCGAAGGTGTTCAAGGCCGGCTCTGCTCTTCCTGAGGGCCAAAGGAGCACCTTCTATCCGCTCTTTGTGAGCACCATCACTGCCGGTCTGGTACCTCCCTTCTCCGAGTTCTTCTTCTCCATCCTCCTCCATTACAAGCTGCAAGCTCTGCATCTCCACCCCAACTCTGTTCTTCTCCTGGCAATCTTCGCCTACTACTGCGAGGCTCACGTAGGGGTGCAGCCCTCAGTGGCCTTGCTGCGCCACTATTTCTCCCTCCGGACCTCTCATGGTCCCTTCTCTACGTGCTCGAGTTTCGTCGCATACGGTAGCTCCATTGCCATTCCGAATCCCGGGAAGAGGATTGAGGGCTTCAGGAGCAAGTGGGTCTTGGTGGATGCTGGGCGCATCCACCCTCGGCTGGCCTTGCCCACAGGTCACCCCATGAGCTCCGAAGATTGGTCTCGAGTGGAGCTCATGGACCCCCGCGTGAAGCCGGTGCTGGAGAAGATGGACGCGGATCTGAGGCCGGCCAGCATGGCGGCGGCGAAGCTGACCGGCGCTTCACTGCTAAGGGAATTCCTGGAGCACCAGCTGGCTCCGCTTTGCTAGTACTCACTGCCGATGTGGAGGCCCCACCCGTGCCCAGCGGTCTTGGCCGATGAGGATCTGGCTGCGGTCCTCCAATCCTTGGTCGGGGGCGACGTGGCGAGGTTGGAGGGCGCTCCCACGCCCCTGTTCCTCCGCGACCACTGGGAGCGAGTAGTGGAGTCCATGCCCGTCTTCAACGGGGACGGGCCCGTGCCCGCAGAGGCTCCCGAGGACCCGGTGGACGTGTCCTCCGACGACTCCAGCGATGAGAAGGGAGAAGGGGAGCGGGAAGGAGGGCTTGACTCCAAGGCAACCGACGGAGAGTCGAGGGCTCCCCTCCTTCAGCGCAGGTCCCGCACTCTCCGCCTCTCCCCCAGCGATGACGACGAGGATGATGATGAGCAGGGCGGCGGGAGCTTGCCCCCGATCTCGAGGAAGGACATGACCGGGCTGATCCCTCGCGGGTCTGCCCCGGCCCCGAGGCGATCTACAGATGCGCCTCCTGCTCCCGAGCTCCTTGAGGCTGACCCTTGCAGCCGGCTCTCGGGCTTCAACTATGGCCGGTGGTTGCTCGAGCTTGCGAGCGATGACTTGTAAGTGCTTGTTTCCTGTCTTGTTTCTTGTGTTGTTGCTGAGGCTTGACGTCCGCATCTCCTGGCTAGGCTGGCGCCCGCGGCGAAGAGGCCGAAGGGGTCTCTTGAGGTCCCATCTAGGGCGGCACCCCCGCCCGCGAAAGATGGCGACCGCAAGGCATAGGCATCTCCTGCCCAGTCATCCTCGCGAAGGCTGGCTGAGCCGGCTGGGGCGGGCTCATCCCCACGGCCCAAGCGACTCCTGAGGTGCCCATGCCTGATGTCGTCGCAGCAGTCATTGGGGCACAACAGGTCCAGCCTCAGGATGTTGTGGTTACGCTGCCGTCCTCTCCTCCTACTCCACCAACTGCTGTTTCTCCGACTCCTTCCACCATCCTGGACCGCGCTGCTGCCGAGCTGGACCAGCTGCGGCAAGATCTTCTGGGCGCCGACCCTTGCCTGGTGGCCGGGCGCTTGGAGCTGGCTTCTGGCTGGATTCACTCTGATGCTTAAATTCGAGCGGCGTTAGTTCAGGCCTCGACGGCCTGCGACGAGGAGAAACAGGCCGTCCTTGGGGTGAAGGCCGCTCGAGACGCCGCCCTGGGAGAGGCGGCTGACGCCCAAGGTCGCTGCAAGGCACTAGAGAGCAAACTGGAGTGCCTGCGGAGCCAGCTTGCCGAGGAGGTCCGCGTCCGCCAAGAAAAGGAGGAAGACCTGAAGGCTCGCGAGGCGGCTGTCAAAGACCGGGATGCCAAGCTCAACAAGCGCCGTGACCGCCTGGGCGCACTAGAGTAGGAGTTGGAGGCGTGGAAGGTCAAGCTAAACAGCAAGGCGCGGGTCCTTGCCGAGGACCGCGTGGCCTTCACGGAGATGGAGGTGAAGGTTCACGGCTTGCTGAAGACGCTCTACGACAGCGGCCTGGAAAGCCCGCTGGCCGGCGCCGAGGATGGCCCCGCCAAGCTGCTCCCCTTCATGGTCCGTGCTCTTGAAGATGTCACCCTTGGCCTTGGTCCTACGGCTAAGGCCGAGGCACGCGTCTTGTCTTCTGCGGCGCTGACGCGGGTTTTCACCCACATCTATCTTCGCGACCCCAACATCGACATCGACAGCCTGCTAGAGCCGGCGAGCGGCGAGCTTGCCGCCGCTGCTGCCGAGGCCGTGAAGGGTCGCGCGGTGGCGCTGCTGGGGAAGTTCCGGGCCTTCAGCACCAGGCCGAATCGAGGTGCTGCCAGCACTGCGGCTCTGCAAGGCAAACCCGCTCCGCGCAGCTCCACCGCCGACAAGTGACTCCATTGTGGCTCCCGTCCTGCTTTTAATTCCTACACATGTACCATGCCTCGGGGAGGCATTTAAACTTGCGTTTGGTATTATGATAACAGTATGGACTGTTATATTTGCTTTTGAATTCCTTGAAATTCTCGCTTTCCCTACTTGCTCGTGTTCTACGCCGGCAGAGCCTGGCCCCGCGCATACCTCAGCCGCCGTTAGCCCCGACCAGAAACCAGGACGGGACCAAGGAGTGAGGGGCTACGTGACAAGTTAGGCTCCTGAGTCGCGATGCTCAGGAGTCCCCCTTAGTGCACGAACAGCAAGTAGGGAGGTGAGATGTGGGGGTGGATCTGCCATTCTACGTCTGCAGATCCCGGCCCCGCGCATACCTCAACCGCCGTTAGCCTTTAGGAACTAAGGAGTGAGGGGCTACGTGACCAGTTAGGCTCCTGAGTCGCGATGCTCAGGAGTCCCCCTTGACGCTCAAATGGCCTTCGTACCTTGGCTCCGCTCGGGGAGAGATGCGCGAAGAACCAGGCCCGAGGGGCCTATCTGGGTGGCGTATGTCTGGGCGTGACCCAGGCGGAGCCCCCATGCCCAGCCCCCTCTCGCGGCACTCCCGAGGGGAGGCGTTGCGATGAGACCAGACACTGAGCTCTGGGCTCCCTGAGGTTGATGCGGCCAAGGGCCACCCTCGGTTGTTTATCACTAGCGCAGAGCATAGCGCTACCGTATGTGTACGGGCATAGCCGCTCCTCGGCAGTGTCGTCAGCCAGCGTGGAGCATGGTGCTTCCACTGGTGCGTGGGAGGGGGCTCCCCTTTGGGAGGAGCCCCCGGGGCGTAAACAGCCCCACCCTGACACGTGGCCAGCACAGTAGGGTGTGAGGAGGTGTATCTGGGCACCCGTGAGCCAGCGCGGGACTCACGGGGCCCTACCTCAAGGCGGGTTGCGCTAGCACTGGGCCTTAACCTGTGATGTGTTCCTGCAAAATTGGCCAGATGTCGATGCTCTACGTCCTCGGGTCCCGGCCCTCGAGCTGGTCTCAGCCGGTGCTGGTTTGCCGGGGCGTGATGTCGTGGGCAAAGCCAGAGAGTGAGGGCTGGAGAGCCGGTAGGAGCCCTGAGTCGCGATGCTCAGGTACCCCCCTTTAATGCGCAAGCTTGGTTAGATGTCGGTGCTCTACGTCCTCGAGTCCTGGCCCTCGAGCTGGTCTCAGCCGTCGCTGGTTTGCC
>NC_041381.1:373717815-373724497 GCF_002162155.2 Triticum dicoccoides | reverse complement strand
CGCGATGCTCAGGTACCCCCCCCCTTTAACGCGCAAGCTTGGTTAGATGTCGGTGCTCTACGTCCTCGGGTCCCGGCCCTCGAGCTGGTCTCAGCCGTCGCTGGTTTGTCGGGGCGTGATGCCGTGGGCAAAGCCAGAGGGTGAGGGCTGGAGAGCCAGTAGGAGCCCTGAGTCGCGATGCTCAGGTACCCCCCCTTTAACGCGCAAGCTTCCTACATCAAGGGAGAAGGGGTGCCGCGGACAGGCACCAAATAACAAGCATGATGGGTCTAATGCATAGCCCGAAAATAAACGCAAGAGGGATACACGCCGCTGGGTCTGACCCGAGCGACTTAGGGATGATGCAGCCCGTGGGGCGCCCCCAGTGAAGTAAGCTAAGAACATGAAATAAAAGGGATACACGCCGCAGGGACGGACCCACGCGGCCTGGGAATGATGCGGCCCCAGGGGGGCGCTCCCAGCTGGAAATGAAACTAGAAAGATATCACCTGATAGTGTTGACAACGCTGGGGTGTTGAAGTAGCAGACGTAGCGGGCTGCAGGTGTCGATCTTCATGAGCCCCCAGGCGCAGGAGCCCCGGTAGGCTCCGGGGGCTCTGGTGGCTCCTCGCGAACCATCTCCATCTCCGCCAGAACTGCAGAGTGCCTGGCCTCCTGAGCCTCCAGGATGCTCCTCATGAGGCGCTGGCGTACCGCAGCCGCGTTCGGCAAGCCATAGGGCATGCGAACGTAGCTGTGGGGTGGGCCCCCGCAGCGCCCCACACGTGAGGGCCAGAAGCCTCCTGAGAGGCGACTCGGTTGAGCCCTGGGATGTCGATGCAGACGCACAGCCCGTCATCCTCTCCAGGATGGGGAGCTGCGGCGGGTAAGCGGCGGCTGCCACTCATGATCCTTGACTCCTGTAACTCCTGAACGGCCTTGCTGACGAACTCCTGAGGGTTCGGCCCTCCTTGCATTTCTCCTTCTTGGGGGAAGCGTGCTTCGAAACACGCCTCCAACTGGTGCCCAAGCGCCTCCCTCGTGATCTTGGCAAGGTCGGTGGCCCTCCAGGGGAGAGCCCCCTGCCTGAGAAGGGTGCCGGGCGCGCTTTCCTATGGAATAGAAGGGGATCCCCCCTGGGCAGGCGCGGGCCTTGAGGGACCTGCCTCCGGAGGGGCCAGACCGGACGATGTCTTCTTCTTCTTGGGGGCGGCCTCGGGAAGCCTCCTGCTTTCGTGGTCCGGGTCTTCCAGTGATGCGGCCTGAAAGGCTCGCATCAGGGAGCACACCGCGTCTTTCTCCTTGCAGGGCACCGTGATGACCCCGCCACTTCCTGGCATCTTGAGGACGTTGTAGCCATGGTGAGTCACGACCATCAACTTGGCCAGCGCTGGGTACCCGAGGATGGCGTTGTACGGCAGGCGGATGTGGGCGATGTCAAAGTCGATGACCTATGTGCGGTAGTTGTCACGTGTCCCGAAGGTGACAGGGAGGCGAACCTGTCCAATCGGGACCGTGGAGCCGTCGGTGACTCCAGAGAAAGGCTTGGTTGGCTGAAGCTGATCGTAGGGCACCTGAAGATTGTTGAACGTTTCTACGGACAGGACATTGAGCCCTGCCCCACCATCGACGAGAGTCCTGGTGACTAGCACGTTGCTGATGATCGGGGAACAGAGCATCGGGAGGACTCCGGTGTGGCCGCGCACTTGAACTGATCCGCTGAGCTGAACGTGATGGAGCACGCCGACCACCTAAGAGGGCGCGTGGCTTCGAGCTTGGGGAGGACTGCGTTCACTTCGCGGGCGAACTGCTTGAAGATGCGCTGAGAGGCTGGGGCTTGAGCTCCGCCCAGGATGCAGGTGATCGCGCGTGGCTCCTGGAAGACCCCAGCCCCCTCATCCTGATGACGGTCCTCGTTTCTCCTTGGCTGCGGCGGTAGCGGAGGGAGGCCTGCGTTGCCATGCGGGAGATCCTCGCGAGGCTGATCCCTCCAGTCTCCCTCGCGAGGCGGGTCTTGCCAGCGATCCTCGCGAGGTCGGTCGCGCCACCCTTGGCGTGGGCCGCGGTCTTCCCAGCGTCCGGCATTCCTTCCTCCTTCTCGACTGTAGCCGCAGTCGCTGCGGTCGGGGCGTCGGCCGATCCTTCCTTCTCGCACGGCCCGGAGCTCTTGACATTCGTTGGTGTTGTGGGTGTGGAGGTCGTGGTACACACAGTACCGGCTGCCTTGGAAGATTCGGGCAGATCTCTGCCCTGGTTGGTGTCTGGTTCTGCCGCTAGCACGGCAGCCCCCTTGCGCTTCACATCCTTGGCCTTGGGTTTCTTCTCTTTTGGGTCTGCGTCAGGCAGCTCGAAGAGGGAGAGGCGCCCTTCCTCAGCCCTGGCGCACTTGGTCGCCAAGTTGAACAGCTCCAGAGAGGTGCACCAGGTCTTCATGCATCGCCAGCTCCTCCTTCATCTTGACGTCACGCACGCCGTCAGAGAAGGCCGAGATGATGGCCTCCTCAGTCACCTTGGGAATCTTGAGGTGCACGTTGTTGAAGCGCTGGATGTACTTCTGCAGGGTCTCCCCTGGCTGCTGCTTGATGCGGCGCATTTCACTCACGGCGGGTGGCCGGTCGCGAGTACCTTGGAAGTTGGCGACGAAGCAGGTGCGCATCTCGTCCCAGGAGGAGACCGTGCCGGGGGCCAAGTTCAGGAGCCAGGTGCGGGCCCCGTCCTTGAGCGCCATGGGGAACCAGTTCGCCATGACCTTCTCATCTCCGTTGGTGGCTTCGATGCCCAGCTCGTAGAGCTGGAGGAACTCGGTGGGGTCGGCCGTGCCGTCGTAGCGAGGAGGCAGGTCTGGCTTGAACTTGTCGGGCCACGCAATGTTGCACAGCTCGATGGTGAAGGCGCGGCAGCCTGCTGTGGCTACGGGAGGCCTTGGGTGACGAAGAGCTTGGTCTTGCGGGTCCCCACGCACTGCAGCTGGGAGCAGCGCGGGGTCTTGTCACGCGGGAGCGGGAGCGTGGTCGCGACGAGCCGGAGCAAAGAGCACTCAGGCAGCTTCTTGCGGACGAGGGACTTCTTGGCAGCTCTGCTCTTGCCGCACTGGCGCCTGATGGGGCGGATCCCGCCCAGGGGCCACGCGCCTTGGGGCCAGGGCGCCTTCTTGAGGAGGAGGCGGCTGGGGCGCCCCCGGGGCTTCATCGCCCGCGCAGGGCGGGGTGCGGCGCAGCGGGATGGATGGTGCAGGAGATCCCCTGCGGCGCGGACGAGCTCGGCGACGCGGTTGAGCCATTCTTCGTAGACGTCGTCAATGGGACGGTAGCGCAGGAGCTCGTTTGCAGCGATGAGCGCAGCTCGAGCCTCCATGGGTGCGCAGAACGCACGAGACGAAGAACCCGCTGGGGTGAACGAGGGGGTAGCAGTGCGGCCGTCTTGCCTCACGGAGGGATGCTGGGATGATGCTTGCTGCTCGCTCCCCGCCGGGCTGGTGGCGGCATTGATGGCGGGCTACAGGGAACGACGAGGGCGCCCGCCGACGGGGGCCGTCTGGGCGACATGGGAGGCGAGAGCGGCTCGGCGCACGGCGCGGGCCCGACGAGTATCAGACATGGACGCGATGGTTGGAGGAGAACAGGGCGGTGGAAGACGAATTCCGGCGCACCCCTACCTGGCGCGCCAAATGTCGGATTTCGGGTTCCGGCAGACCCTTGAGGTTCGAACACTAGGGTGCTCGCGGAGATTTCACCCTCTACCTACCTGCACCCTACTGCCATGCTAGGATCTAAGCTATGAACAGAACAACACAAGAGACACGGTGTTTATACTGGTTCAGGCCACCATTGCGGTGTAATACCCTACTCCAGTGTGTGGCGTGGTGGATTGCCTCTTGGGATGGTGATGAACAATACAAGGAAGAACAGCCTCGCGAGGGTCTGTTCTTGTGGTGATGTTGTCCCTTCGGAGGGGTCGATTCGAGATGCCCTATACTATGGTGGCTACTCCTATATATAGGCAAAGGCCCTGGGCCTCTTCCCAAATATTGAGCGGGAAGGGCGCCAACAATTGGCCATTTTGAAGGGGAACATCTGGTACACTTATCCTGACTAAAGTTGGTCCTAGCCTGTCAAAGGCTCTGGTGGTGACGCCGGCTTGGGCTCCACGATGACCTCCATCCTGCCGTTGGACTGGTCTTGGTCTTGTTGCACCGAAATGGACGCCTTTGCTTGATACTCTCGCATGTGCTTGCTCCCTTTGCACCAAAGAGGAAAGGAGGACACTGCGCGGGCTGGCGCCCGCCTGGCGCCCTTGGTCATCATGGCTTGCGTCATGGGCACCTCGCGAGGTACCCCGCCTTGATCTCTCTGCCTCCTCGCGAGCCAGCCTGATGAGGCCGCGCCTGAGGAAGCTCCTTGTCGTCCGCCCCGCGAGGCTTGGCCCCTCGCGAGGGTCTTGAGCTCGTGTTGATGAAGATGGGCCGTGCTGGGCCCCCTTTTGAGCCATGCCGCGGGCCGCAGGCAGGCAAGTCTGGGGACCCTCGTTCCCAGAACGCCGACAGCAGCCGAACTAGTGAACCATCGTACTCCTCTCCGCGTGGGCATCCACTGTCGCGTCTTCCCCAGCTCCGCGTCATCCCCTTCCTAGGCCTCGCCATCGTCCACCACCGTGGTGCTCTCGGCGTAGCGTGGTCAATGTGGTCAATGGCCAACTTCCATCGAAAGAGTACTGTACGTGGAGAGGCTGACAGTTGGGTCCACGGCAGCCGCAAGGAAGTGCCTCCTTATTACGCGGAAAATAATTATTCCTCCACCTGACAGCAGGGACCCACCAGACGGGCCACCAGTATTTCGCGAAAAAAACGTTTCCCCCTGACTGTTGGGACCCACCGGACGGGCCACCGTATTTCGTGAAAAAATGTCCCCCCCGCTGTCAGCTCAGACCCACCGGAAGTGCCTCCTTATTACGCACAAAAAAATGAATACTCCCCCTGCTAGCTGGGACCCACCTTGGTGGGAGCCTGACTTTTGGGCCTACTAAGTTGACGGGGACGGAGGGCTTTGTCAACTTAGTCAATATTAACGATTCTAGCTCCAGTGACCGTATGATGTCCATCCAACGCCGTAGTGCTTCTTCAACCTCTGGTCTTCGTGCTCCACCTGCCCAAAGAAGCGCCGGTCGTGCCGCATGCTCCTGCTTCCCGTGGCCGGCTGTGATGCCGCGGAGGCCTCATCGCCCCCTATTACTCCCACCGCTGGCCATACCATCCCTCTACTCACCCACACCCCCTATCTGCAGCAACTACAGCCTCACACCGCAGCCGAACCAGTGAACCCTCGTACTCCTCTTCGCGTGGGCATCCACTGCTGTGTCTTCCTCGGCTTCGCGTCGTCCCTTCCTAGGCCTCGCCGTCGTCCACCGCCATGGTGCTCTCTGCGCGGCGTGGTCAATGTGGTCAATGACCGACTTCCATCAGAAGAGTATTGTGCGTGGAGAGGCTGACAGCTGGGTCCACGGCGGCCGCAAGGAAGTGCCTCCTTATTACACGCAAAATAATTATTCCTCCACCTGACAGCAGGGACCCACCGGACGGGCCACCGTATTTCATGAAAAAAACATTTCCCCCTGACTACTGGGACCCACTAGCTACACCTTCGCACGCAAGGAAGTGCATCCGGGCAAAAAAAAAACGATTCGCCCCTGACTAATGGGACCCACCAGCTACATCTTCGCACGCAAGGAAGTGCCTGACAGTCGGGACCCACCTGGTCAAAGCGTACGTAGCGTTGTCATTCTGGTCGCGAACGTGTACGTACATATTGGTGGATGTAGAGGCGCGCACGTGTCGTAGTAGAGGCGCGCACATAGCATGTACACATACATACAACGGCCAATGTGCAAGAAAGAAAATACAACCACGTATGTGTACATACGGGCGGGGTCTCGAACGCCTACTCGCGCATACGTACGGCCATAACTCTTGTACATGGCTGGGTCTGAATGAAGAAACAACGTCGTCGTCGTGTTCATGGGGAGCCAACCGGCTGGGTTGGAATGGAATGTGTCGTCGTGTTCATCGGGAGGGCTTGGACGGAACAGGCAATGGAAACGAGGCCTGGCGTACTGCAGAACGGAGGAAACGGCCTTGTGTTCGACCGACCACGTTCGAAATGTGATCCTGTTCATCGGGAGGGGTCTAGCGTACCACAAAATGGAGGAAACGGACCTCCTACGATCGAAACGGGGGTCCTGTTGATCGGGAGGGGCGTGGCGTACCACAAAACGGACAAAACGGACTTGCGTTGGAGCGCTACAGTCGAAACGGGGGTCCTGTTCATCGGGAGGGGTGTGGCGTACCACAAAATGGGACTCCACGGGATACTATTCATCTCCACCGTCGACCTCCTCCAGCCTCCACGGGCTACTGTTCATCCACCGTCGACCTCCTCCAGCCTCCACGGGCTCCTGTTCATCCAGCCTCCACTGCGCGCTACTCCACTGGCTACTGTTCAACCACCCCTTTATGGGCTCCTGTTCAACCACCCCTCCATGGCTACTGTTCATCCACCCCTCCACCTTCTACTGTTCATCCATCCCTCCACGAGGTCGTCATGTTCATACAGCCCTCCACAGGGTCTTCTTCATCCAGCCCCAACTGGCTTGATCGATCGGGGTCCTGTTCATCCAAAGGCAACGCCACAGGTCCTGTTCATCCACCCCC
>NC_041381.1:373710687-373717679 GCF_002162155.2 Triticum dicoccoides | reverse complement strand
TGTTCATCCTGAGGCAGCATCGATCGGCTTCAGTTAGCAGCAGTAGCAAAGGAATCACTCGATCGGGTTCAGTTAACAGCCATCGATCGGTCGCTCGGGTTCAGTAACGCGTAGCCTGAAGTGCAATCGCTCGGGTTCAGTTAGAGCCCAACGCCTCGCTCGGGTTCAGTTAGAGCCAACACCTCACACACACGCGCGTACGTGTACGAGAGAAACACGCATCACTCGGCCCCTGACCACCCACCGTAACCGGGAACTCCCTGAAATTTTCCTCTCCCTTGCTTCTACCACGGTTTTTTCCGTCATGGACGGCCCAAAGAATGTCATGCAGCTGCGTCTCTGGCCCGCCCAGGACAAAAAGGCCATTTTCTGTCATGATGTTTTGTCATGGAAGTAGGAGCCCACCACATCTACGACGATACTAGGTTTTGTCACAATTATTGTCATAGAAGTGTGATAAGTATGACAGATTTTTTTTCGTTTGGCCCAAAATGTCACGGATGTATCTTTTTTTGTAGTGAAACCCGGTTCACTCGATCCTACTCTTTTCACTAAATATTATGATGGTGAACTGTTCATACGCCAAATATATGTTGATGATATTATCTTTGGTTGCACTAACAAGCGTTTCAGTGACGAATTTGCATACATGATGCGTGAAGAATATCAGATGTATATGATGGGAGAATTGAAATTCTTCCTTGGTCTTCAAATTCAGCAACAACCCAATGGCATCTTCATTTCTCAAGGGAAATACCTCAAAGACTGCCTGAAGAAATTCGGCATGCAAGATTGCAAAGGCCTCGAAATTCCAATGCCTACTAATGGTGTACTCGGCACTGATGAAAATGGTAAAGATTTCAATCATAAGGTATATCACTCCATCATTGGTTCACTTCTGTACCTATGTGCATGTAGGCTAGATATTATGCTTAGCGTTTGCATGTGTGCCCGATTTCAAGCGACACCAAAGGAATCATAGCACCAGGCTGTGAAATGAATTCTTCGATATTTAGCTCACACACCAACGCTTGGATTATGGTATCCCAAGGGATCATCTTTTGATCTAGCTGGATTTTTTGATTGTGATTACTGATACGTCAATTCTGCGTCATGCTTTTATATTGATATTTATTGCATTATAGGCTGTTATTACACATTATATCACAATAATCATGCCTTTTCTCTCTTATTTCATAATGTTTACATGAAGAAGGAGAATGCCGGCAGCTGAAATTCTGGACTGGAAAAAGAGCAAGTATTAGATACCTATTCTGCACAACTCCAAAAGTCCTGAAACTTCACGGAGAATATTTTCGGAATATATAAAAATTATTGGGAAAATAAAGCATTAGAGGGGGCCCACCTGCCATCCACAAGGGTGGAGGGTGCGCCCTCTAGTCTTGTGGGCCACCTGGCAGGCCCCCGACGCCCATCTTCTGCTATATGGTGTGTTTTGACCTGGAAAAATCAGAAGGGATTTCGGGACGAAGCGCCGCGTCTCGAGGCAGAATTTGCGTAGAACCAATCAAGGGCTCCGGTGGGGCTGTTCTGCCGGGGAAACTTCCCTCCGGGAGGGGGAAATCATCGCCATCATCATCACCAATGATCCTCTCATCAAGAGGGGGTCAATCTCCATCAACATTCACCAACACCATCTCCTCTCAAACCCTAGTTCATCTCTTGTATCCGATCTTTGTCTCAAAACCTCAGATTGGTACCTTTGGGTTGCTAGTAGTGTTGATACTCCTTGTAGTTGATGCCAATTGGTTTATTTAGTGGAAGATCATATGTTCAGATCCTTATTGATAATTAATAATCCTCTAATTATGAACATGAATATGCTTTGTGAGTAGTTACGTTTGATCCTGAGGACATGGGAGAAGTCTTGTTATAAGTAATCATGTGAATTTGGTATTCGTTCGATATTTTGATGAGATGTATGTTGTCTCTCCTCTAGTGGTATTATGTGAACGTCGACTAAATGACACTTCACCATGTTTTGGGCCTAGGGGAAGGCATTGGGAAGTAATAAGTAGATGATGGGTTGCTAGAGTGACAGAAGCTTAAACCCTAGTTTATGCGTTGCTTCGTAAGGGGCTGATTTGGATCCATATGTTTCATGCTATGGTTAGATTTATCTTAATTCTTCTTTCGTAGTTGCGGATGCTTGCAAGAGGGGGTTAATAATAAGTGGGATGCTTTTCCAAGGAAGGACAACACACAAGCACCGGTCCACCCATATATAAAATTATCAAAGTAACGAACACGAATCATATGAACATGATGAAAACTAGCTTGACAACAATTCCCATGTGTCCTCGGGAGCGCTTTGCTTTATATAAGAGTTCGTCCAGGCTTGTCCTTTTCTACAAAAAGGATTGGGACACCTTGCTGCACCTTGTTTACTTTTGTTACTTGTTACCCATTACAAATTATCTTATGACACAACTATCTGTTGCTGATAATTTCAGTGCTTGCAGATAATACCTTGCTGAAAACCGCTTGTCATTTTCTTCTACTCCTCATTGGGTTCGACACTATTACTTATCGAAAGAACTACGATAGATCCCATATACCAGTGGGTCATCAAGACTCTTTCTGGTGCTGTTTCCGAGGAGTGAAGCGCCTTTGGTAAGTGGAATTTGGTAAGGAAACATTTATATAGTGTGCTAAAATTTACTGTCACTTGTTACTGTGGAAAATAATCCTTTGAGGGGCTTGTTCGGGGTATCTTCACCTCGACCGGAAGAGCAAAGAGTTGCTCCTCAACCTACTAGACCTACTGAAAATATTTATTATGAAATTCGTTCGGGTATGATAGAGAAACTGCTAGCTAATCCTTATGAAGGAGATGGAACATTACATCCTGATATGCACCTAATCTATGTGGATGAAGTTTGTGGATTATTTAAGCTTGCAGGTATGCCCGAGGGTATTGTCAATAAGAAGGTCTTCCCTTTATCCTTGAAGGGAAATGCATTGACATGGTATAGGCTATTGTCACGCCCAATATGCGACCCTATCCAAAAGGAACTCGAAGGTCCCACCAAGGATAGACCCGGATATCATTACATCAACATTACATAATAGATGGGGATACATACATAAGGCATACAAATGCCACATGAATACAACATCACAATACATAAGAGCATCATCCGACTACGGATGAATCACAAACAAAAACTCAAACGACATCCACCCTGCTAGCCCAGGCTGCCGACCTGGAACCTATCCCCTGATCGAAGAAGCAGAAGCAGAACTCAACGCAAGCAAGCATCGCTCTCGCGTCATGATCATCGAAACATGTACCTGCAACTGTTGTTGTAGTAATCTGTGAGCCACGAGGACTCAGCAATCCCATTACCATGGGTATCAAGACTAGCAAAGCTTAAAGGGAAAGGAAGGGGTAAAGTGGTGAGGCTGCAGCAGCGACTAAGCATATATGGTGGCTAACATACGCAAATAAGAGCGAGAAGAGAGCAAGCAGAACTGTCGTCAACTAGTAATGATCAAGAAGTGATCCTGAACTCCTACTTACGTCAAACATAACCCAGAAACCGTGTTCACTTCCCGGACTCCGCCGAGAAGAGACCATCACGGCTACACACACGGTTGATGCGTTTTAATTCGGATCTGGTGTCAAGTTATCTATAACCGAACATTAACAAATTCCCATCTGCCTATAACCGCATGCACGGCTTTCAAAATATTATACCCTGCAGGGGTGTCCCAACTTAGCCCATGACAAGCTCTCGCGATCAACGAAGGAATAGACCTTCTCCCAGGAAGACCCGATCAGACTGGGAATCCTGGTTTACAAGACATTTCGACAATGGTAAAACAAGACCAGCAAAACCGCCCGATGCGCCGACAATCCCGATAGGAGCTGCACATATCTCGTTCTCAGGGCAACAATGGATGAGACATCCTACGAGTAAAACCAGCCCTCGACTTGCCCCGAGGCGGCCCCGCAGTCTACTCGGTTCGGACCAACACTTAGACAAGCACTGGCCCGGGGGAGGCTAAAATAAAGATGACCCTCGGGCTGGCCGACCCAAGGGAAAGGATAGGTGGTGGTGAGGCAAATGGTAAAACCAAGGTTGGGCCTTGCTGGAGGAGTTTTATTCAAAGCGAACTGTCAAGGGGGTCCCACAAATCACCCAACCGCGTAAGGAACGCAAAATCCGGGAACATAACACCGGTATGACGGAAACTAGGGCGGCAAGAGTGGAACAAAACACTAGGCAAAAGGCCGAGTCTTCCACCCTTTACCAAGTATATAGATGCATTAATAATATGAGAGATATTGTGATATCCCAACCAAAATCCTGTCCACGATGGACAAATCTTCAACTTCACCTGTAACTAGCAACGCTATAAGAGGGGCTGAGCAAAAGCGGTAACATAGCCAATCAATGGTTTTCGTAGGAAAGGTGTCAAAGGTTAGAGGTTCATGACAATATTGGATGGCTTGATAAACAGGTAATAGGTAACACAGCAAAGCGATAGAACGAAGCAACTAACATAGCAATGATAGTAGTGAGATCCAGGGTAGCGGTCATCTTGCCTGAAATCCCGCAAGGAAGAAGAACGAGTCCATGAAGAAGACGAACGGATGAAGCCGAACCAAGCGGAGGCGAACGAATCCTCACGATCGCAACAAAACAGGAACTATCGAAAAGAAGCACATAACATGGTAAACACACCACACATGAACAAGGCATGATGCATGACAAGACTACATGAAGCTACTCATGGCAAGAGATGATGCAAACAAGAGCAACACATCAAGGCAAGTTTAAATGAGGCCGGGAACAACATATAACAATTCCGGTAAGTCCTCATATGCAAATTTCGAAGTTGGTCCAGATCTGAATAAACCTTATGTTCAAGTTGTTAAACAGCAAGTTAAGATGCACCAAGATGATCTACACGAGATTCTAGTTAAGTTACATATAAAGTTCATTTAGTTCGGAGCTACGGTCTAGAAGATATGAGCAACACAAGTCAATCATGGCATTGATGCAAAATGCACCCAAACATCAAGCAAACACCTCAAAACAAGGATGACACATGATAATATGAAGCTACATGCAAAATCAAGCAAGTTTCATATAGAGCGCACTCAAAATGGAGCAACGGTTCAACACATGCACACTATACAAGTTTAAAGGACAAGCTATCCAAAACAGCAACTAGGCATATTGCAAGCATCAAAACAATATGCTACAGCACCTCAACATAATAACAAAAGGCATGGGCATGATGTACAGGTAAAGCACAACAAAACATGAACACTGAGCTATCTCCAGAAATCACTAGAACATGCTCAAACACACATGGTAAGATTGCAAGTTATAACAATTTCAGACTTTGCAGAAAATAACATCACGATGCAATGTTTAGAGCTATCAAACAACATGTTACAGGAACTTATCATGGCAAACAAATGCATGACATGAATCTACTAATTGCATAGATCAAAAGTCCCTTACTGACCATAAGCCAAAAAGGATCAGAAAGTATGATGGCACCCACGTAAACATAGCAAGTTATTATACAGATTCAAACATGGCAGAAACATAATTATGAAGGCATGTTTATGGGCTTGTGCAACTCACTACAGAGCATAACATGGCATGGCAAGGCACCCAACAGTAAGAAGGCATATTTATGAAGCTAAGCATGGCAAGAGCAGGGTCATAGGGTGCATGGAACACTAGCAAAACATATGGGAACAAGTGAACTTAATGTAAACAGGCTGACAACAACATTTTCAAGCAACTTTGGAGCAAGATATGAACAAGCTATAATTGCAACCAGGGGCATGTCTGGATAGAGGATGACATGTAGATCAAAACATGTTTATAGGACATCTCCAGATTATGCATAGAATGATTGGTAGCAACATGTTTATATAGCATCACGAAATAACAGATTCAGCCTAGCAAAACAGCAACAGCGGGAACACTACTTAACAAGCTCGATACACTCGCCACAAGTCACTGCATGACAATATAAGCATAGCATCATCAAGAAGACATGTTTGTGAAACAAACCAAGTCAAGAACAAGTCCATAGCATGCACGGATCAACTACAACAAGCTTGGCCAAATTGAATAACACGTAAACAATCTGCCAGGAAACATTTTGAAGCAAACGTAGAGCACAAAAATGACAGGCTAGACTACTCCATAATTGCAACAAAGGGAATGAATGGATAGACAAAAACCACATGTTCAAAACACCCTTACTGAAGTATCTCTAAATATGCATGGATCTCTCTGTAGCATCAAGTTTACATGGCATCAAAATAACAGCAGAACAGGAACTAAAACAGCAACATCACGATGCCTAGTTTGCATGCTTGTGCTAGTCAACACATTGATCACAAAAATACATGCTAAGCACCTATGTAAAGAAGACATAGCATAGTTCAAAACACATGAAGACATCAACCTCATAGGATGCACACATCAATCATGGCAAAAATGACAAAAGA
The DNA here is from genome assembly GCF_002162155.2 of Triticum dicoccoides. Classification (NCBI taxonomy): domain Eukaryota; kingdom Viridiplantae; phylum Streptophyta; class Magnoliopsida; order Poales; family Poaceae; genus Triticum; species Triticum dicoccoides. The sequence continues at coordinate 373,711,171 of NC_041381.1, read as the reverse complement.
GCTCGTTCTGATAACAGACAGCAGAAAACATTATGAAGCACTCTTACAACGATGATTCGGGCATCAAGATGACCTCAAATGAATATGATGCAATGGAATGAAATGATGTACTCTTCAAGGCGAACAATTTGACATATTATACGCACAAAATGGAGCTACGGATGCAGAGATACGGCATGACGAACATGGCATGAAAATTACTGAAATACTCGGGGACAGTGGATTTCAGAGGGGGGGAAGTCAACCTGCGGGCACGCGAACCGAGGCAGGACGGATCTCGCCGGAACTTCACCAGACTTGACGGGGACGATGCCGGGGAGGCGGATCCGGGCCGGATCTCGTCAGATCCGGCCGGATCCCGGCGAGGTGTGGCGCGGGGACGCGGTCGACGGGGAGGAGGCGCGGTGGCCGGGGCGCTCGGGGTGGCGCTGGTTGCCGGCGGAGGCGGCCCGCTCCGGCGGAGGAGCTCGGCGGCCGAGGCGCG
>NC_041381.1:373703483-373710162 GCF_002162155.2 Triticum dicoccoides | reverse complement strand
CGGGCCGGCCTCGGGCCCCACGGGCCGGCGGCGGGCGCGGAGGAGAGAGAAGGAGGGTGCGGGTGAGGTGGCGGCGCGGGAGTGGCTGGCGGTGGCGACGGGGCGACGTGGCGCGCGGTGATAGGTCGGGCGATATGGCTGGGCGGCGGTGGACGTGTCCGGCCGCCGGGCGGACATGTCTGGCGGCGCGAGGAGGAAGAGGGCTAGGGTTCATCCGGGATTTGGACGGGGATGGTCACATATATATAGGTAGAGGGAGCTAGGAGAGTCCAAATGAGGAGCGGTTTTCGGCCACGCGATCGTAATCGAACGACCGAGAGCATGGAGGGGAGTTAGATGGGTTTTGGGCCAGTTTGGAAGGGGTGTTGGGCTGCAAAGAGAAAGAGGCTTTACGGTTACCTGGTTAACCGTTGGAGTACCAAATGACCTCCAAATGGCATGAAACTTGACAGGCGGTCTACCGGTGCTATACCAAGGCCGCTTGGCAAGGCTCGGGTCATTCCGAGAACGTTTAACACCCGCACACAACGAGAGACAAAAGGGGAACGCTGGAGGACATAGGAGCGTCGGATTGCAAAATGGACAACAGGGAAAAGGCTCGGATGCATGACACGAACATGCATGCAAAATGAAATGCGCATGACAACATGATAAAATGCAACACGCAAGCAAATGACATGGCAATGACAGCGAATAACTGGCAGACACCTGGTGCATCGAATCCGGGGCGTTACAACACTCCTCCACTAACAAGAGATCTCGTCCCGAGATCTTAGGACCGAGACGGGAGAGAAAAGGGATGAGGTGAAACAAGAACTCAAAGAAGAAGAATCAAAGAATAGAGAGCACTCGAGAAGAAGAGAGGAACGACGAGAATGCCGAGAATCGAAAGCTCAAGGAATCAGATAGACTATGAAAGCACTCGTTCTAACCGGAGTGGTTAGAATGAGAAAAGAAACGAATAAGACTGAAAGAATTTAGGCAGCACTCCGGCTGAAAATGGAAGGATTAGAACATGAACTTGAGAGGATGGAATGATACTTGATGAGGAACAACACAAAACCTCCGGAAAGAATTGAAAGAGTTGAATGAAAAGAGCTTAGAAGGAAGGATTGAACGGAGTTGAATATCTGAGAAGAATGAAGAACTGCAAAACTCCACTTCAGAAGAAAATGTAGAATTATTTGCACTTCGAGACGCGAGAAGAAAAGATACTTGAACTCCACCAACAAGAATCTTGATGAACACTTGAGAGAATGAATCACCGGGAAGAATTAGAAGAACAAATATTTCCGAGGGGATTTAGATGCAAGAGAACAAAGAGATCATGAGCTGATTAAAGAACACTTGAACGAAGCACCGGGAAAAATAGAGAACGATAACTGGAATGATGGCCTCCGGTGAAAAGAAACGGGAAAACAACTTCTGACATGCTCCGGATGGGTAAGAAAGAATATCTGACAAATGGAATAATTGAGAGGATAATAAGAAGTTAGAACCATGAATCTTCGGCAGAACAGACAAGATTGAGAGGGAAAACTCTTCTTCGGTCTTGAAATGACGACGAGAAACAACACCTAAATTACTGAGGTACTCTGGTAGCATGAAAAGCGAAGAGGTTGAGCCAACAATGAAATGAATTGAAATCGATCTTGGAAAAACATCTGACTGATGAAATCCATTCTTACGTCAGACTCCAAAAAGAATTGAGAATAACTCCGGGGGAATTAGAAGAGTCAGGTAAGATCCTGGGAAAAGACCTGTGGGTTAGGGCCCACTGAAGAGATAACACCGTTGAAAAGGATTCTTGAAAAGATAGATGATGCACCGGAACACTTGAAATATTTGAATGAGGTAACCACCTCGAATTAACTCGGACACAAACAAATCCCCTGAGATGTCTTACGAACTCCGGGATGATTGAATGGCGAGAGGCAAACGAGCAAGGAGAACACTTGATCGAAGGAAGAGAATATGACCAACCCGAAAAACTTGAATTGAGTCCACCAGAAAGAAAAAGAGATGAAGAATGTCCACCAAGACAAGAATTCACCGGTTGAAATGATTTAAGAAAGACTGAAGAGGCTCCACACGAATGAAATTGATGCTCGAAAGAGACTCAGGCTCTGGGAAGAAGAGGGTGGGATGGCGGGAAAAACAAAGGCAACTTGGAAGGGGAAATCGACGAATATCTTGAAGAGAAAACACCGGTTAAAAGAATGCAAAGGCTTCGCACGATTAGAATGGATACTCGATTACGGACTCCGGTTCCGAGAAGAAGAAGGGTGGGCGGGTGGGAAAAGAAAACAACTGAGGATTGAACTCAAAGATGAAGAGTGTCGAGTCGACTTGACGAGAAATGCACCGGATGAAAAGAGCTGAGAGCCAAGGATCGAAAAACCAACTGCGTGAACCTAAAGAAAAATTTGAAAGGGAAGAGGAGTAATTCAAAACACCAACGTCAAGATTCCTCACCAGAGCGACGAAGGGGCTGAGGAGTAAAAAGAATTCCTACTCTCCGATATAACTAGACTCCGAAAAACAGTTTATTCTAGACTCAACAATGGCCAAACTACACGATCAATCAAGGGGGCTCCTAGGGTCGGTCGAGGCTCTGATACCAACTTGTCACGCCCAATATGCGACCCTATCCAAAAGGAACTCGAAGGTCCCACCAAGGATAGACCCGCATATTGAAACGCTTTCGCAAGGTGGATATCATTACATCAACATTACATAATAGATGGGGATACATACAGAAGGCATAGAATGCCACATGAATACAACATCACAATACATAAGAGCATCATCCGACTACGGATGAATCACAAACAAAAACTCAAACGACATCCACCCTGCTAGCCCAGGCTGCCGACCTGGAACCTATCCCCTGATCGAAGAAGCAGAAGCAGAACTCAACGCAAGCAAGCATCGCTCTCGTGTCATGATCATCGAAACCTGTACGTGCAACTGTTGGTGTAGTAATCTGTGAGCCACGAGGACTCAGCAATCCCATTACCATGGGTATCAAGACTAGCAAAGCTTAAAGGGAAAGGAAGGGGTAAAGTGGTGAGGCTGCAACAGCGACTAAGCATATATGGTGGCTAACATACGCAAATAAGAGCGAGAAGAGAGCAAGCACAACGGTCGTCAACTAGTAATGATCAAGAAGTGATCCTGAACTCCTACTTACGTCAAACATAACCCAGAAACCGTGTTCACTTCCCGGACTCCGCCGAGAAGAGACCATCACGGCTACACACACGGTTGATGCGTTTTAATTCGGATCTGGTGTCAAGTTATCTACAATCGGACATTAACAAATTCCCATCTGCCTATAACCGCAGGTACGGCTTTCGAAAGATTATACCCTGCAGGGGTGTCCCAACTTAGCCCATGACAAGCTCTCGCGATCAACGAAGGAATATACCTTCTCCCAGGAAGACCCGATCAGACTCGGAATCCCGGTTTACAAGACATTTCGACAATGGTAAAACAAGACCAGCAAAACCGCCCGATGCGCCGACAATCCCGATAGGAGCTGCACATATCTCGTTCTCAGGGCAACACCGGATGAGACATCCTACGAGTAAAACCAGTCCTCGAGTTGCCCCGAGGTGGCCCCGCAGTCTACTCGGTTCGGACCAACACTTAGACAAGCACTGGCCCGGGGGGGCTAAAATAAAGATGACCCTCGGGTTGGTCGACCCAAGGGAAAGGATAGGTGGTGGTGAGGCAAATGGTAAAACCAAGGTTGGGCCTTGCTGGAGGAGTTTTATTCAAAGCGAACTGTCAAGGGGGTCCCATAAATCACCCGACCGCGTAAGGAACGCAAAATCCGGGAACATAACACCGGTATGACGGAAACTAGGGCGGCAAGAGTGGAACAAAACACTAGGCAAAAGGCCGAGTCTTCCAACCTTTACCAAGTATATAGATGCATTAATAATATAAGAGATATTGTGATATCCCAACCAAAATCTTGTCCACCATGGAGAAATCTTCAACTTCACCTGCAACTAGCAATGCTACAAGAGGGGCTGAGCAAAAGCGGTAACATAGCCAATCAATGGTTTGCGTAGGAAAGGTGTCAAAGGTTAGAGGTTCATGGCAATATGGGATGGCTTGATAAACAGGTAATAGGTAACACAGCAAAGCGATAGAACGAAGCAACTAGCATAGCAATGATAGTAGTGAGATCCAGGGTAGCGGTCATCTTGCCTGAAATCCCGCAAGGAAGAAGAACGGGTCCATGAAGAAGACGAACGGATGAAGCCGAACCAAGCAGAGGCGAACGAATCCTCACGATCGCAACAAAATAGGAACTATCGAAAAAAGCACATAACATGGTAAACACGCCACACATGAACAAGGCATGATGCATGACAAGACTACATGAAGCTACTCATGGCAAGAGATGATGCAAACAAGAGCAACACATCAAGGCAAGTTTAAATGAGGCCGGGAACAACATATAACAATTCCGGTAAGTCCTCATATGCAAATTTCGAAGTTGGTCCAGATCTGAATAAACCTTATGTTCAAGTTGTTAAACGGCAAGTTAAGATGCACCAAGATGATCTACACGAGATTCTAGTCAAGTTACATATAAAGTTCATTTTGTTCGGAGCTACGGTCTAGAAGATATGAGCAACACAAGTCAAACATGGCATTGATGCAAAATGCACCCAAAGATCAAGCAAACACCTCAAAACAAGGATGCCACATGATAATATGAAGCTACATGCAAAATCAAGCAAGTTTCATATAGAGCGCACTCAAAACGGAGCAACGGTTCAACACATGCACACTATACAAGTTTAAAGGACAAGCTGTCCAAAACAGCGACTAGGCATATTGCAAGCATCAAAACAATATGCTACAGCACCTCAACATAATAACAAAAGACATGGGCATGATGTACAGGTAAAGCACAACAAAACACAAACACTGAGCTATCTCCAGAAATCACTAGAACATGCTCAAACACACATGATAAGATTGCAAGTTATAACAATTTCAGACTTTGCAGAAAATAACATCACGATGTAATGTTTAGAGCTATCAAACAACATGTTACAGGAACTTATTATGGCAAACAAAGGCATGGCATGAATCTACTAATTGCATAAATCAAAAGTCCCTTACTGACCATAAGCCAAAAAGGATCAGAAAATATAATGGCACCCACGTAAACATAGCAAGTTATTATACAGATTCAAACATGGCAGAAACATAATTATGAAGGCATGTTTATGGGCTTGTGCAACTCACTACAGAGCATAACATGGCATGGCAAGGCACCCAACAGTAATAAGGCATATTTTTGAAGCTAAGCATGGCAAGAGCAAGGTCATAGGGTGCATGGAACACTAGCAAAACACATGGGAACAAGTGAACTTAATGTAAACAGGCTGACAACAACATTTTCAAGCAACTTTGGAGCAAGATATGAACAAGCTACAACAAGCTATAATTGCAACCAGGGGCATGTATGGATAAAGGATGACATGTAGATCAAAACATGTTTATAGGACATCTCCAGATTATGCATAGAATGATTGGTAGGAACATGTTTATATAGCATCACGAAATAACAGATTCAGCCTAGCAAAACAGCAACAGCGGGAACACTACTTAACAAGCTCGATACACTCACCACAAGTCATTGCATGACAATATAAGCATAGCATCATCAAGAAGACATGTTTGTGAAACAAACCAAGTCAAGAACAAGTGCATAGCATGCACGGATCAACTACAACAAGCTTGGCCAAATTGAATAACACGTAAACAATCTGCCAGGAAACATTTTGAAGCAAAAGTAGAGCACGAAAATGACAGGCTAGACTACTCCATAATTGCAACAAATGGCATGAATGTATAGACAAAAACCACATGTTCAAAACACCCTTACTGAAGTATCTCTAAATATGCATGGATCTCTCTGTAGCATCAAGTTTACATGGCATCAAAAAAACAGCAGAACAGGAACTAAAACAGCAACATCACGATGCCTAGTTTGCTTGCTTGTGCTAGTCACCACATTGATCACAAAAATACATGGTAAGCACCTCTGTAAAGAAGACATAGCATAGTTCAAAACACATGAAGACATCAACCTTATAGGATGCACACATCAATCATGGCAAAAATGACAAAAGAGCTCGTTCTGATAACAGACAGCAGAAAACATTATGAAGCACTCTTACAACGATGATTCAGGCATCAAGATGACCTCAAATGAATATGATGCAATGTAATGAAATGATGTACTCTTCGAGACGAACAATTTGACATATTATACGCACAAAACGGAGCTACGGATGCAGAGATACGTCATGATGAACATGGCATGAAAGTTACTGAAATACTCGGGGACTTAGTGGATTTCAGAGGGGGGGAAGTCAACCTGCGGGCACGCGAACCGAGGCAGGCCGGATCTCGCCGGAACTTCGCCGGACTTGACGGGGACGATGCCGGGGAGGCGGATCCGGGCCGGATCTCGCCGGATCCGGCCGGATCCCGGCGAGGTGTGGCGCGGGGACGCGGTCGATGGGGAGGAGGCGTGGCGGCCGGGGCACTCGGGGCGGCGCCGATTGCCGGCGGAGGCGGCCTGCTCCGGTGGAGGAGCTCGGCGGCCGAGGCGCGGGGCCGGGCGGCGGGGAGCCGGCGGGGC
>NC_041381.1:373652611-373703169 GCF_002162155.2 Triticum dicoccoides | reverse complement strand
GCCGGCGGCGGGCGCGGAGGAGAGAGAAGGAGGGCGCGGGTGAGGTGGCGGTGCGGGAGTGGCTGGCGGCGGCGACGGGGCGACGTGGCGCGCGGTGATAGGTCGGGCGACATGGCTGGGCGGCGGTGGACGTGTCCGGCCGCCGGGCGGACATGTCCGGCGGCGCGAGGAGGAATAGGGCTAGGGTTCTTCCGGGATTTGGACGGGGATGGTCACATATATATAGGTAGAGGGAGCTAGGAGAGTCCAAATGAGGAGCGGTTTTCGGCCACGTGATCGTGATCGAACGACTGAGAGCATGGAGGGGAGTTAGATGGGTTTTGGGCCAGTTTGGAAGGGGTGTTGGGCTGCAAAGAGAAAGAGGCTTTACGGTTACCCTGTTAACCGTTGGAGTACCAAACGACCTCCAAATGGCACGAAACTTGACAGGCGGTCTACCGGTTCTATACCAAGGCCGCTTGGCAAGGCTTGGGTCATTCCGAGAACGTTTAACACCCGCACACAACAAGAGACAAAAGGGGAACGACGGAGGACATAGGAGCGTCGGATTGCAAAACGGACAACGGGGAAAAGGCTCGGATGCATGAGACGAACACGCATGCAAAATGAAATGCACATGACGACATGATAAAATGCAACACGCAAGCAAATGACATGGCAATGACAGCGAATAACTAGCAGACACCTGGTGCATCGAATCCGGGGCGTTACAGCTATGTGATGATATCGGATCATGGAACTACAACCGATTGAAATTGGAATTTCATCAGAAGTTTTATCCTATGCATCTGGTTCATCGTGGCTAGAATTATATATATTTTTGGCCTCGTGAAGTAGAAAGTATCGCTCAAGCTTGGGGGAGGCTTAAGTCAATGTTATATTCATGCCCCAATCATGAGCTCTCAAGAGAAATTATTATTCAAAAAATTCATGCTCGGCTTTCTCATAATGATCAATCCATGCTTGATACTTCTTGTACTGGTTCTTTTATGAAGAAGGATATTGAATTCAAATGGGATTTAATGGAGAGAATCAAACACAACTTTCAAGATTGGGAACTCGACGAAGGTAAAGAGTCAGGTATAAACCTTAAGTTTGATCGTGTTAAATCTTTTATGGATACCGATGCTTTTCATGATTTTAGCACTAAATATGGACTTGACTCTGAGATAGTAGCTTCTTTCTGTGAATCATTTGCTACCCATGTTGATCTCCCTAAGGAGAATTGGTTTAAATATCATCCTCCCATTGAAGTGAAAGTAGTAGAACCTATTAAAGTTGAAGAAGAAACTATTACTTATAATTTTGATCCTATTGTTCCTAGTGCTTATATTGAGAAACCACCTTTTCCTGTCAGGATAAAGGATCATGCTAAAGCTTCAACTATGGTTCGTAAGAGTTATATGAGAACACCTACACACTCTGAACAAATTAAAGTTGAACCTAGTATTGCTATGGTTAATGATCTCTTGGTTGATAATATTGATGGACATGCTAATTATTTCTATGATGAAGCTGCTAGGATTGCTAAACCTGATATTAAAGATAAACATAGACCTGTTGTTTGCATGCATGTTGTTTTTATTAAAATAGGAGATCATTTTTTATCATGGCTTATGTGATGTGGGTGCTAGTGTGAGTGAAATTCCATATACCTTGTATGAAGAAATTATGAATGATATTGCACCTGCTGAGATAGAAGATATGATGTTACTATTAAGCTTGCCAATGGAGATACTATTTCGCCAATTGGGATTGTTAGAGATGTTGATGTCTTGTTTGGGAAATAAAATATCATACTGATTTTCTTGTTCTTTGTTCCCCACAAGATGACTTTTGTCCCATTATATTTGGTAAACATTTCTTGAATACCGTTAATGCTAAAATAGACTGCGAGAAAGATATTGTTACTGTTGGTTTAGGGGATATGTCTCATGATTTTAGTTTCTCTAAATTTCATAGACAACCCCGTGATAAATAATTGCCTATTAAGGATGAAATTATTGGTCTTGCTTCTATTGCCGTGCATCCTACTGATCCTTTAGAGCAATATTTGCTAGATCATGAAAATCATATGTTTATGAATGAAAGAAGGAAATAGATGAAATATTGTTTAATGAAGGGCCTATTTTGAAACACAATTTGCCTGTTCCAATCCTTGGGGATCCTCCTCCACTCAAGGGTGATCCCGTATTTGAGCTTAAACAATTACATGATACTTTGAAATATGCTTATCTCGATGAAAAGAAGATATATCCTGTTATAACTAGTGCTAACCTTTTAGAGCATGAAGAAAATAAATTATTGAAAACTCTGAAGAAGCACCGTGCCGCTATTGGATATACTCTTGATGATCTTAAGGGCATTATTGAAAATTAATTTCGAGCATGATGCTAACCCAGTTGTTGATCGCCAATGACGGTTAAATCCTATGATGAAAGAAGTGGTAAGGAATGAAATATTAAAGCTTCTGGAGGCATGTATAATTTATCCTATTGCTGATAGTAGATGGGTAAGTCCCGTTCATTGTGCCCCTAAGAAGGGAGGTATTAGTATTGTTCCTAATGATAAGAATGAATTGATTCCACAAAGAATTGTTACAGGTTATATAATGGTAATTGGTTTTTGCAAATTAAACAAAGCTACTAGAAAAGATCACTACCCTCTACCTTTTATTGATCAAATGCTAGAAAGATTGTGTAAACATACACATTTTTGCTTTCTAGATGGTTATTCTGGTTTTTCTCAAATACCTGTATCAAAAGATGATCAGGAGAAGACCAATTTTACCTGCCCTTTTGGTACCTTTGCTTATAGACATATGCCTTTTGGTTTATGCAATGCACCTGCTACCTTTCAAAGATGTATGACTGCTATATTCTCTGACTTTTGTGAAAAAATTGTTGAGGTTTTCATGGATGATTTCTCCGTTTGCGGGACTTCTTTTGATGATTGCTTAAGCAACCTTGATCAAGTTTTGTAGAGATGTGAAGAAACTAATCTTGTCTTGAACTGGGAGAAGTGCCACTTTATGGTTAATGAAGGTATTGTCTTGGGGCATAAAATTTCTGAAAGAGGTATTGAAGTTGATAAAGCTAAAGTAGATGCTATTAAAAAGATGCCGTGTCCTAAAGATATAAAAGGTATAAGAAGTTTCCTTGGTCATGCTGGTTTCTATAGGAGATTTATTAAAGACTTCTCTAAGATTTCTAAGCCTCTCACTAATCTCTTACAAAAAGATGTTCCTTTTGTTTTTGATGATGATTGTGTAGAAGCATTTGAAATACTTAAGAAAGCCTTGATTTCTGCACCTATTGTTCAGCCGCCTGATTGGAATTTACCCTTTAAAATTATGTGTGATGCTAGTGATTATGTTGTTGGTGTTGTTCTAGGACAAAGAGTTAATAAGAAATTGAATGTCATTCATTATGCTAGTAAAACTCTAGACAATGCCCAGAGAAATTATGCTACTACTGAAAACGAATTTTTAGCAGTTGTCTTTGCTTGTGATAAGTTCAGATCTTATATTGTTGATTCCGAAGTAACTGTTCACACTGATCATGCTGCTATTAAATACCTTATGGAAAATAAAGATGCTAAGCCTAGACTTATTAGATGGGTTCTCTTTCTACAATACTCCATGTAGGTTAGAAAGCGAGCCGAGAACCCCGTTGCAGACAACTTGTCTAGGTTAGAAAATGTTCTTGATGACCCACTGCATATTGATGATAGCTTTCCTGATGAGCAATTAGCTATCATAAATGCTTCTCGTAATACTCCATGGTATGCTGATTATGCTAATTACATTATTGCTAAATTTATACCACCTAGTTTCACATACCAGCAAAAGAAAAAGTTTTTCTATGATTTAAGACATTACTTTTGGGATGATCCACACCTTTATAAAGAAGGAGTAGATGGTGTTATTAGATGTTGTGTGTCTGAGCATGAACAGTAATAGATCCTACGCAAGTGCCACTCCGAGTCTTACAGAGGACACCATGTTGGAAATAGAACTGCACACAAGGTATTGCAATCCGTTTTTTATTGGCCTACTCTCTTCAAGGATGCTCGTAAGTTTGTCTTGTCTTGTGATAAATGCTAGAGAATTGGCCATATTAGTAGATGTCAGGAAATGCCTATGAATTATCCACTTGTTATTGAACCATTTGATGTTTGGGGCTTTGATTATATGAGACCTTTTCCTTCCTCTAATGGGTATACACATATTTTACTTGTTGTTGATTATGTTACTAAGTGGGTAGAAGCTTTTCCAAGTAGCAGTGTTGATCATAACACTTCAATTAAGATGCTTAAAGAAGTTATTTTTCCAAGGTTTGGAGTCCCTAGATATTTGATGACTGATGGTGGTTCACATTTTATTCATGGTGCTTTCCGTAAAATGATTGCTAAATATGATGTTAACCATAGAATTGCATCTCCATATCATCCTCAGTCTAGTGGTCAAGTAGAGTTAAGTAATAGAGAGATAAAATTGATTTTGCAAAAGACTGTTAATAGATCTAGAAAGAGCTAGTCTAAGAAACTTGATGATGCATTATGAGCTTATAGAAATACTTATAAGAATCCTATGGGTATGTCTCCGTATAAAATGGTTTATGGAAAAGCATGTCACTTACCTCTCAAACTAGAACATAAGGCATACTGGGCTATTAAAGAGCTCAATTATGATTTGAAACTTGCCGGTGAGAAGAGGTTATTTGATATTAGCTTGCTTGATGAATGGAGAACCCAAACCTATGAGAATGTGAAGTTGTTTAAAGAAAAGGTTAAAAGATGGCATGACAAGAGGATACAAAAGCGTGAGTTTACCGTAGGCGATCATGTTTTGAGTTTAACGTAGGCGATCATGTTTTGCTATACAACTCTTGTTTAAGATTTTTGCAGGAAAGCTTCTCTCTAAATGGGAAGGTCCTTACATTATCAAGGAGGTTTATCGTTCCTGTGCCATCAAGATAAACAACTCCGAAGGCATAAATCCGAAGGTGGTCAACGGTCAAAGAATGAAACATTATATCTTAGGTAATCCCATAAATGTTGAGACCAATATAATTGACACCGTAACACCGGAGGAGTACATGAGGGACACTTTCCAGAATGTTTCAGGCTCCGAAAAGGAATAGGTACGTTGTACGGTAAGTAAACCGACTCCAAAACATTTCCAATGATAATTTTTCTCTATATTGGAATATTTAAAAAATTAGGAAAATTAAAAGTAGTCCGAAGAGCGCACGAGGCATCCACAAGGGTGGAGGGTGCGCCCTACCCCCTAGGCATCCCCCAGTGCCTTGTGGCCACCTCATGTGCGCTCCAGACTTCGTTTTATTGCACGATACTTCTTTTGGTTGGTAAAAATTCATTATATAATCTCCCGAAGGTTTTGACCACCGTACCACGGCAATATCCCCTGTTTTCGTTTTGAGCTATTTTCTGCCAGAGTTTTCAAGGCCAGGCGTCATGTCGTCCCTCTCCTCCGACAATGCGGGAGATGATGCTTGGCTAATGAAGATAGAGATGAAGAAAGAAGAACTTGGGGAGATCAACAAGGGTGATAAGATCAAGAAGGCTGCGGGAGATCAAGTTCCGGCAGCAGAAGAAGAAGACATCCTTCAACCTTACTACAATCATCTTACCCCTATTGAAATTGAAGCTTCAAGATCATTGAATTAGTTCGTGCGCAAAACAAATATCTTACCCGTGAAAATATTCTGTTGCAAGAGCATATCATTACCCTCTAGAGCATCATTCGTAGATTGGAGTTTCCCCTGCGCTCGAAGTGTGGCACTACTTCATCAACAAATCCATCACCATCACCTCTGAAGAAAGAGACATAAATACATGGGTATGGGCACTCCCTTGGCAACTGCCAAGCTTGGGGGAGGTGCCCCGATATCGTATCACCATCACACCTTTATCTTTATCATTTTTCTTACTTCGATCCTTTTGGTTAAATCTTGATCGAGTAGAATAAAGTTTTTAGTATGATCTAGCTTTGAGTTTTGTTTTGATCTCTATCTATGTAATCGAGTCCATGAGTTATATATAATAAAGAGTAGTTTTGAGTTGAGGGCTTTGCTTTGTTGCTATGATCTCGAGGGAATTAAATAAAAGAAAGGAATAAAAAGAAATAAAAAGATCGTATATTGATCTTATGGAGAGTAATGACTTCACATATAAAGAGTATGATGAATAAAAGCTATTGAGAGTTGACAAACATAGTTTTGGTCATTGTTGCAATTAATAGGAAGTAATAAAGAAAGAGAGGCTTCACATATAAATATACTATCTTGGACATATTTTGTAATTGTGAGCACTTATTAAAATATGACATGATAAAAAGTTGATGTTGGACAAGGAAGACAACATAATGGGTTATGTTTTCTTATATCTGAATAGAAGTTATATTGTCATGGATCATCCAACATGTTGAGCTTGCCTTTACCTCTCATGCTAGCCAAATCCTTTGCACCAAGTAGAGATACTACTTGTGCTTCCAAACATCCCTTAAACCACTTTTGCCATGAGAGTCCACCACACCTACCTATGGATTGAGTAAGATCCTTCAAGTAAGTTGTCATCGGTGCAATAAAAATTGCTCTCCAAATATGTATGATATGTTAGTGTGAAGAAAATAAGCTTTATACGATTGTGATATGGAAGAAATAAAAGCGATGGACTGCATAATAAAGTTCTTTATCAAAAGAGGCAATATAAAGTGACGTTCTTTTGCATTAAGATTTTGCGTATCCGACCATAAAAGCGCATGACAACCTCTGCTTCCCTCTGGGAAGGGCCTATATTTTACTTTTATCTTCTACCCTTATACAAGAGTCAATGGTGATCATCAACTTTTACACTTTTTATTTTGGCAAGCACTATGTGTTGGAGAGATCCGCATAAATATATCCACTCGGATGTTGGTTTTCATAAAAGTATTATTGTTGACATTACACTTGAGGTAAAAGGTTGGGAGGCAAAACTATAAGCCCCTCTCTTTCTCTGTGTCCATTGAAACTTTGAACCAATAAGTATCACGTGAGTGTTAGCAATTGTGATAGACTAAATGATAGTTGAGTATGTGGACTTGCTAAAAAGCTCGTATATTGACTCTTTCCAATGTTATGATAAATTGCAATTGCTTCAATGACTGAGATCATAGTTTGTTAGTTTTCAATAAAGTTTCTGATTCATACTTTACTTTTTGAACGAATTGTTACTTTAGCATAAGAAATTATATGACAATATATGATGTTGTTCTAAAGATGATCATGATGCCCTCATGTCCGTATTTTATTTTATCGACACCTCTATCTCTAACATGTGGACATATTTTTCGATATCGGCTTTCGCTTGAGGACAAGCCAGGTCTAAGCTTGGGGGAGTTGATACATCCATTTTGCATCATGCTTTTATATTGATATTTATTGCATTATGGGTTGTTATTACAAATTATATCACAATACTTATGCCTTTTCTCTCTTATTTTATAAGGTTTACATGAAGAGGGAGAATGCTGGCAGCTGGAATTCTAGACTGGAAAGGAGCAAATATTAGAGCCTTATTCTGCACAACTCCAAAAGTCCTGAAACTTCACGGAGAATATTTTTGGAATATATAAAAGATATTGGGCAAAGAAAGCACCACAGGCGGGCCACCTACCATCCACAAGGGTGGAGGGAGCACCCTCTGGTCTTGTGGGCCACCTGGCAGGCCCCCGACGCCCATCTTCTGCTATATGGTGTGTTTTGACCTGGAAAAAATTAGAAGGAAGCTTTCGGGACGAAGTGCCACGTCTCGAGGTAGAATTTCGGCAGAACCAATCAAGGGCTCCAGCAGAGCTGTTGTGTCGGGGAAACTTCCCTCCGAGAGGGGGAAATCATCGCCATCGTCATCACCAATGAACCTCTCATTGAGACGGGGTCAATCTCCATCAACATTCACCAGCACCATCTCCTCTCGAACCCTAGTTCATCTCTTGTATCCGATCTTTGTCTCAAAACCTCAGATTGGTACCTGTGGGTTGCTAGTAGTGTTGATTACTCCTTGTAGTTGATGCCAGTTGGTTTATTCGGTGGAAGATCATCTATTCAGATCCTTAATGATAATTAATACTCCTCTAATTATGAACATGAATATGCTTTGTGAGTAGTTACGTTTGTTCCTGATGACATGGGAGAAGCCTTGTTATAAGTAATGATGTGAATTTGGTATTCGTTCGATATTTTGATGAGATGTATGTTGTCTCTCCTCGAGTGGTGTTATGTGAATGTCGACTACATGACACTTCACCATTGTTTGGGCCTAGGGGAAGGCATTGGGAAGTAATAAGCAGATGATGGGTTGCTAGAGTGATAGAAGCTTAAACCCTAGTTTATGCGTTGCTTCGTAAGGGGCTCATTTGGATCCATATGTTTCATTCTATGGTTAGATTTATCTTAATTCTTCTTTCGTAGTTGCGGATGCTTGTGAGAGGGGGTTAATCATAAGTCGGAGGCTTATCCAAGGAAGGACAGCACCCAAGCACCGGTCCACCCACATATCAAATTATCAAAGTAACGAGCGCGAATCATATGAGCATGATGAAAACTAGCTTGACAACAATTCCCATGTGTCCTCGGGAGCGCTTTGCTTTATATAAGAGTTCACTAGGCTTGTTGTTTGCTACAAAAAGGATTGGGCCACCTTGCTGCACCTTGTTTACTTTTGTTATTTGTTACCCGCTACAAATTATCTTATCACACAACTATCTATTACAGATAATTTCGGTGCTTGCAGATAATACCTTGCTGAAAACCACTTGTCATTTCCTTCTACTCCTCATTGGGTTCGACACTCTTACTTATCGAAAGGACTACGATAGATCCCCTATACCTGTGGGTCATTAATTACGCTAGAAATCATGTGGATCTCAAGTCTACATCAGGCACATGCCATTTCCTCGGACGATCTCTTATCTGTTGGTCCTCAATGAAGCAGACTAGCGTGGCTCTATCCAGAGCTGAGGCTGAATACATTGCCGCTAGTGCCTGCTGCTCATAGTTGCTATGGATGAAGCAAACCCTCAAGGACTATGGCATCAACGTGAAGAAAGTCCCTCTCTTCCGCGACAACGAGAGTGCTATCAAGATCGCCCACAACCCTGTGCAACATTCCAAGATGAAGCATATTCAGATTCATCACCATTTCCTTCGTGATCCTGTGCTGAAGGGAGACATCATCATCGACCACATAAAGACCGAAGACCGGCTTGCCGATATCTTCAATAAGCCCTTAGATGAAAAGAGGTTCTCCAAGTTGCGGTGTGAGCTAAACATCCTAGAATCTTTGAATGTCCTCTGAAGTGGACACACATCCTAACTCTTATGCATTTTTGATGACCTTGATGCACAACACACGAAGTAACACTTTTCTTAAATCAATGAAGACTAACCCTCTAAGTGTGAAGAAATAAATGAAGAACTTGACTCTCAGAACCCTACAACAATTGTATGCAGTGTCTGAAGTCATCAAAGTTCTTATACGGTGGGTGTCAGTGTCAAAACCGGCAGACCTTGGTGTAGGGGGTCCCGAGCTGTGGATATGGGATCAATGGGGAACAAAGGATGACGAACAAAATATTTACCCAGGTTTGGGCCCTCTCAAGGAGGTAATACCCTACATCCTGCTTGATTATATTGGATGTATAGTATGGTTTACAGAGTAGATCTACCTCGAGATTAGCATGAGCTAAACCTTAGGTGATGAGGTGATGAATATAGCGCTCGCCCTAAAGACTACAACCCTTGGTTTATATAGACACCGATGGGGTTAGGGTTACCGAAGATAGATCACAATAAGAGAGAAAGAGATCCTGCCTATCCTTGACTTGGAGGGCACACCATGGCTTCACAGATCTCCTATTGCAATGCGGCTTCATCAGTCTGTCACATATTCAATGGGATGACGCCTTGAGGATCCCTTAGTCCATGACTCCCTCAGTAGCCCCCGAACTTGCCTCCAACGCCAAGACTTGTGTCTGGCATCTAATAGTATTCGGCTTGCGAGGCGAGTTCTCTTATTCTCTTCGTTCATGTTCGGAGCCAAGGGATGTCCGGAATCTGGAACGACTGTTTTCCTAAGCAGTGAAGGCAAAAGTAAAAAAACATTCAAGTGTAAACACTGCCTTCGCCTGACAACTTTTCCTCTCTCAACGAAGAGTCGCATCCGGCCATAACGCTGAGCGGTTAGTGCTTCTCGAAGCGCGGCTCGAGGCCGACGCCACATCTAGCATGTCTCATCAAGGTGGAGATCGTGCCCCGCCTTTCAGGGGATATGATCAATGATTTCGATTCCCCTCCCCGCACATAACGTTGTGAGCGTATCAGGAAGTGGAGGAGCCAACGGTGTGAAAAAAAGGAGCTCTTGGCTTATCAACATCCTATAAAGGGGGAGTTACAACAGTAATCATCCCACGCCTTCTTCCACCTTCCGCTCACACTGATCCTCAAAGCTCCAGCGCTCCTTTTCTCTGCTTTCCATAGCAAATCTCACCCTGTTTCCTTGAACCATGGCCGGATCCGGCACCAACGAGAAGTGGGACGTCTCCATCGTCACCGACAGTGACATCCTGAAGCTGAAGGAGGATGGCTACTTGTCGGCCAACATCGCCCATCGTGCCCCCGAACCGGGCCAGATCATCCCCATGCCCAGGCTGGGCGAAAGGGTTGTGTTCCTCCCCCATTTTCTTAGGGGGCTCGGATTTCCTCTACACCCCTTTGTTAGGGGGTTGATGTTCTTTTACGGGCTAGATTTTCATGATCTAGCCCCCAACTCCCTCCTCCACATCTCGACCTTCATAGTCTTCTATGAAGCGCTCCTTCGAGTCCAGCCGCACTTCGACCTATGGCTGAAGGTGTTCAACGTCAAGCCTAAGGTGGTGGGCGGCGACCACGCGAACTGCAGCGGGGCCATGATCAGCAAGCTGACGCGGGTCTCGTGGCCAGAGGGCAAGTTTATCGACATCGTTAAGGTGTGGCAAAAGGAATGGTTCTACATCACCGAGCCAAGAGATCCCGCCTGGGGAGCGGCTCCCACATTCAGGTCTGGACCCCCTACCAGACTGGCCTCATGGACCACCAAGAGTCCGGACTCGGGGTGCGTTCTCGACGCGAAGGTGCTGCAAAAGTGCGTCGTCAACATAATGGTACCGGTGCGAAGCTGGTTGACGTGGTCCAGATCATGCTCAACCACCTACTCCTCCCTTGTCAGGAGAGGGCCAAGCCAATGTGGGAGCGCGATCCCAAGGACCCAGCCACCATGCGACACCTCTTCGGCACAACCCATGATAAAATATGGGGCCTACTGTTTAAGCCCCAAAAGGAGTGGCCGGTCGAGAGGAAGGACATCGGTCTTGACGTCACGAACCCTCAAAGGAGGTGAGCGGCATTCCTTTTTGACATGTGTTCAGATATTCACGCCATGTACGATTCAGCCTAAACCTCTATGTGGATTTTGCAGGGCTAGCTCACCAAGGTCGAAAAGATCAATGACCCGGCGCCGCTGCCCGAAGAGCCCTGATCAGAGCAGCTGGATCAGCTGTTGGTTGTGGTGCCTTATAAGGCGCCCGACAAGAAGGGCAAGAAGAAAGAGGTACCGAAGGCCAGGGAGGGCCTCCTCCTCCCGGCTCGCCCGAGCAACTGGTCCGGGGACATTGCGGCCTCATTCATACAGGATGGGGACGAGGATGAGGATGAGGAGGAGAGCGCCTCCTCACGCTCCAAAAAGAGGGCGGCGTCTGAGGACGTCGAAGAGGTTAAACCCCCTCAAGCTCTGACTACTCGGACGAGGAGTCCGAAGCATCTGAGGAGCTCCCGAAGAAGGGACCCAGGGTCAAGCCCCCGGCCAGCAGGTATGGAGCTGGTATTCTTGGCTACTTTGTTTCCAATAATTCATTCTGGTTGGAGGCTAACTCTTCAAAATCGCTGCCCTCCACGCGGCCATCCTGCTGAGCAGACCTCGGAGGGGACGTCCGATGTGGCTTGAACTACTCGATATTTCCCCAAAGAGGAAAGGATGATGCAACACAACTACGGTAGTTATTTCTCTCAGTTATGAAACTGAGGTATCGATCCAGTAGGAGAACCACGCAACACTATGTAAACGGTACCTACACACAAAGAACAAATACTTGCAACCCGATGCTTATGAGGGGTTGTCAATCCCTTTTTGGTAACGACGTCAGAAATTGGCGAGTTGTCGGGAGACTTAACTTGATTCCCCCCGGCAAAAGATAGGTAAAATTGTGAGAGATTGGATAAAAAGATCTTGAATAAAAGATGCAAATAAAATATTTCTGGGTTTTTTGGAATAATAGATCTACAAATAAAAGTGAATACAAATAGATCTCGAAAGAAAATATGATAAATAAGAGACCCGGGGGCCATAGATTTCACTAGTGGCTTCTCTCGAGAAAAATAGCATACGATGGGTAAACAAATATTGTTGGGCAATTGATAGAACTTCAAATAATCATGACAATATCCAGGCAATGATAATTATATAGGCATCACATCCAAGATTAGTAGACCGACTCCTGCCTAAATCTACTACTATTACTCCACACATCGACCGCTATCCAGCATGCATCTAGTGTATTAAGTTCATGGAAAAATGGAGTAATGCAATAAGAATGATGACATGATGTAGACAAGATCTATTCATGTAGGAATATACCCCATCTTGTTATCCTTAATAGCAACGATACATACGTGTCATGTCCCCTTCTATCACTGGGATTGAGCACCGTAAGATCGAACCCATCACAAAGCACCTCTTCCCATGGCAAGAAAAATCGATCTAGTTGGCCTAACTAAACCAAAGATTCAAAGAAGAAATACGAGGCTATAAGCAATCATGCATATAAGAGATCAAAACTCAAATAACTTTCATGGATAAAATAGATCTGATCATAAACTCGAAGTTCATCGGATCCCAACAAACACACCGCAAAAAGCATTAATCAAATAGATCTCCAAGATACCATTGTATTGAGAATTAAAAGAGAGAGAGGAAGCCATCTAGCTACTAACTACGGACCTGAAGGTCTACAATGAACTACTCACGCATCATCGGAGAGGCACCAATCAGGATGATGAACCCCTCCGTGATGGTGTGTAGATTGGATATGTGGTTTCTGGAACTTGCGGCGGCTGGAATTGTGTTTCGTCGACTCCCCTAGGGATTTTTGGGGTATTTATAGAGCAAAGAGGCGGTGCAGGAGGCCAGAGAGGTGGGCACAACCCTCCAGGGTGCGCCTGGGCCGCCTGGAGCGCCCAGGTGGGTTGTGCCCCCCTCGGGGCACCCCTATAGTACCTCTTTGGCCCATCTTGTGTCTTCTGGTCCAGAAAGAATCTCCAAAAAAATTCGCTCCATTTGGACTCCATTTGGTATTGTTTTCCTGCGAAGTAAAAACAAGAAAAAAAACAACAACTGGAACTGGGCACTATGTCAATAGGTTAGTCACAAAAAATGATATAAAGTTGCTATAAAATGATGGTAAAACATCCAAGAATGATAATATAACAGCATGGAACAATAAAAAATTATAGATACATTGGAGACGTATCAGCATCTCCAAGCTTAATTCCTACTCGTCCTCGAGTAGGTAAATGATAAAACCAGAATTTTTGATGTGGAATACTGCCTAACATGTTCATCACATATTCTTTTCTTTTGTAGCAAGGACATTTGGACTTTTACATGATTCAAAGCAATAGTCTAGTTTTTACATGAATATTTCAATACTCAAGCATATCAACAAGCATATTAGCTACACACTCGCATTGATCCATTCATGAAGATTTCAATACTCAAGCATACTCTAGTTTTTACATGAAGATTTCAATACTCAAGCATACTCAAGCATATAAACAAGCAATAGTCTTTCAAAATATCAACACTAAAGAAAGTTATCCCTAGCCCATTATGCTCAATCATTGATCCATTCATGAAACACAATCGCATATTAGCTACACCCAATGCTCAAGTATGATCATAGTGCCCCTTAGTTGGTGCTTTATAAGATAGGATGGAGACTCAAATAAAATAAAATTGCATAAAGTAAATAGAAAGGCCCTTCACAGAGGGAAGTAGGGATTTGTAGAGGTTCCAGAGCTCAAAGGAAAAAAGATAGAGATAAAACATCTTGGGTGGCATGCCTTTCCTTGTCAACAAAAACGATCGAGTAGTTCCCAATACTTTCCATGCTAGATATATCATAGGCAGTTCCCAAACAGAAAATAAAGTTTATTCCTTTTTCCACCATACTTTCACATTCCACGGCTAACCGAATCCACGGGTGCCGTCCATACCAACACTTTCCAAGGAATTTATTATTTGATAACATAAAGTAAATTAATTTTTCATTTCAGGACTAGGCATCCCTAATATCTTTGCCGTACTCTCGTGCAATGACAAGTGAATAAACTAACATCTTGAGAACAACACATCTAGCATGGAAACATATCAGCCACCCCCTACCGTTTCGTGAGCAGTACGAGCACACAAAAAGGAAATTTATTTTGAAGATTAGAGATGGCACATACAAATTTGCTTAGAATGGCACAAAAATACCGCATATAGTTATGTATAGTGGACCCATATGGCAAAACCCGGTTAAAGTATTTTGGATGCACAAGTAGTAATCCCACTTAGTACAAGTGAAGGCTAGCAAAATATTGAGAAGCATCCAACCAAGAAACGAAAAATCTCATAAGCAAGCATTAAGCATAACTAACACTGAATAATGCACCACAAATAGGATGTAATTTCATTGCATAAATATTGACTTTCATGATTGGATAAAGAATCACAAACCTTAACATCAATATTCTTACTAAAGCATAATAACTCATCAACATGACTCACATATTATATCATCATATCGCAAAACTATTACAAAGAATCAAGTTTATTTTGTCCAATGATCTTCATGAAAGTTTTTATTATATCTCTCTTGAATATCTATCACTTTGGGACTAATTTCATATGTTGTTTTCGATAGCTCAAACAAATCTAAGTGAAGAACATGAGCATAGAAAAAAAATCCTCTCTCAAAATAATTTACGTGAAGCATGAGAGAATTTCTTAAAAAATTTATTAACTCTCAAATAAATCTAAGTGTAGCATGAGAGAATTTCTTCAAAAATACTAAAGCACACCATGCTCGAAAAGATATAAGTAAAGTACTAGAGCAATTCCATAGCTCAAAAAGATTTAAGTGAAGCACATAGAGCAATTCTAACAAATCATAGCATACTTTTGGCTCTCTCAAATAGGTGTGTCCAGCAAGGATAGATGACACAAAATAAAAAGAAAAACAATCAAGGACTCATATAATACAAGACGCTCCAAGAAAAACTCATTATATGTGACGAATAAAAATATGGCTCCAAGTAAAATACCGATGGTCGTTAGAAGAAAGAGGGGATGCCACTCGGGGGCATCCCTAAGCTTAGTTGCTTGTTCCTCTTTGTATAATAACTTGGGGTGCCATGAGCATCCCCAAGCTTAGGCTATTCTTAATCCTTATTCCTTCATCCATCGTGATCCCACCCAAAACTTGAAAACTTCAATCACACAAAACTCAACAAAACCTTCGTGAGATTCGTTAGTATAACAAAACAAATCACTACTCCAAGTATGGTTGCAAAACCATTTATATTTTATGTTTGCATTACATTTACTATATTCCAACTTTACTATAGCTTATACCCTCCAATACAAACCATAGATTCATCAAAATAAGCACACAATGCAAAGAAAACAAAATATGTCAAAAGCAGAATAGTCTGTAGCAATCTGAAAACTTTGTATACTTCTGTAACTCCAAAAATTCTAAAAACTTAGAACAACATGGGGAATTTGTATATATCAATCTTGTGTACAAAAATCAGGATTTTATTGTGCTTCTATGAAAAATTAAAATTGTTTTACTGGGCATAAAAGTTTTTGTTTTTCAACAAGATCAAATCAACTATCACCCACCATGATCCCAAAGGCTTTTCTTGGCACAAACAGTAATTAAAACATAAAACACAATCATAACAGTAGCATAATTGTGCAAACACTCAAGAATAGAAAGAAAAAGACAAAAATAAATTGTATTCATTGGGTTGCCTCCCAACAAGCACTACCGTTTTATGCCCCTAGATAGGCATAATGCATAGATCTAAGTATTGTCGTTTGTAGTTCTAGACCCATAAGATGCCCTCATGATTGATTAATATGGTGGCTTAATTATAGTTCTAGGGAAGTGTTCCATTCCCTTTCTTGGTGGAAATTGAAATTTAATATTGCCTTCTTTCATATCAATCACGGCACCAATAGAGCATAAAAACGGTCTACCAAGTATAATGGGACAAGAAGGATTGCAATCAATATCAAGAACAACAAAATCTACGGGCACATAATTCCTATTTGCAAGAATAATAACATCATTAATTCTTCCCATAGGCTTTTTAATAGTAGAATCCGCCAAGTGCAAATTTAAAAACATTCTTCAATATTGGTAAGACCAAGCACATCGCATAAAGATTTCAGAATTGTAGAAACACTAACACCCAAGTCACATAAAGCAAAACACTCATAATTTTTAATCTTTACTTTGATAGTAGGTTCCCATTCATCATGTAATTTTTTAGGGATTTAAATCTCTAATTCCAACTTTTCTTCCAAAGCTTTCATCATAGCATCAACGATATGTTTAGTAAAAGCTTTATTTTGTTCATAAGCATGGGGTGAATTTATCATGGATTGCAACAAAGAAATACAATCAATCAAAGAAAAATTATCATAATTAAAGCCTTTGTAATCCAAAAGAGTGGGCACATCTCTAGTTAATGTTTTAACCTCTCCAAACCTACTTTTATCAATTTTTTATCAAGATTTTCACCATCCGAATTATCGGACGCCGTCTAGCTAAAGTTGACTCTTCTTCAGTCCCTTTATCATCAATCTTAATTTTACTAAACAAGGAATCAATAGAAGAAACACCAATCATTTTAAGATCTTCATCGTTTTTATGAAAACAATCGCTAGAAAATGCTCTTTCTAAAAATTCTCATTTAGCTCTAAGCATAGCAGTTATTTTCTTACTTTCATCCATAGAAACATATAAAGCTTTAATTGATTCATCAACCTTAGGCACAAAAAATTTCAACTTCAGATTTTGTACGTCGTGAGAAATCTATCAATGCTTATAGACATATCGTCAATCTTATTAAACTTTTCTTCTATCATATTGTTGAAAACCTTTTGTGTGGCACCCCGGCTCAGAGCGACCGATTTACCTTGCATTGCCAACCTAGAGATCATGTCTTCTAGCAATACACAACATCTTGGTACAGAAATCACCGCTTTATTGAAACTAGTAGAAGCATAGTGTTACATTACATCAAGTAACGAGGCCAAGATGCACACTCGGTGTGGGTGAACAATATGTACATTATTTAGTGAACATAAAGGGGCCTCGAGCACGACATCTACACGACAGCGGAACAACGATGTAGCGGGACTCCATAGCACAGGGACACCGATGTGGACACGGTCTAGACACGGCAGCACTCCGATCCAGTTAGACTTTCCTGAAATCTAGCATGACGCGCTAGGTCAGTACATTGAATGTACTGGCAAGCTCACAATAAACAAAACCATAATGACAAACAATATTATGACATTTAAGCAAGTTCAATGCAAACATCAACATGCTACTCATGCAGTGAAACCAAACTTGTGCATTGAGTCACTCAAACTCTCTTACCAACAGGTTGTCTCGCAACCGAACAGTGATCACGAGGATCACGAACAGAACCATACTTGGCTCAACAGGTTACCTCGTAACCAAGCAATGATCACTCCCGGATCACAAGTAATACCACAACAGTTAGTCTCACTGACATCATCATGATTCAACTAGTGCAATGCAAATAACTTAGTATGCAAGATTCATTTATGAAAGTTGATCCATGGTGTGACTTACTTACGAATTGGGCCCTTATCTACGGGCACGGCTATCGATAGATTAATACACTCTGTAGAGGTAGCACACTTTACCTACACCACGGAACCCATGGCCTCGCACTCCCATTCAGGTGGACCAATGGCATTCCAACAGAACTCTCTCATTGCCATGACACTCTTACAGCCACTCCGACCAACTCCCCACTGGGATCAGTCATGGGTGACCGAGCCTACCAAAGGCAAAACAACCACCGTCGTGGCAAATAAACAGTCCCAAATAGGGACAAGGTACCATAACAACAACAGGTCCACAAGGTTATGTCTGCTTACTGGGCCAGGGTAAAGCACGCCCATAACCTTCCCTTGTTGGATGCACCAATAAAAGGCATGACAACGGAACGACTAACGACCTCCCCATACTAAAGCAAATGTGGTTGCACTTGTCAGCCCAATTCAGTGGCACCATGAACCAACAAACTTTAAGTTCGAGTTCAATTATTATCAGGTTTAACTTGAAAATAAAATGCTCAAGTCACAATATGCCATGCTTATGCAACCATGTATCATGCATCACATATCACATAGAAATAACAGATCAACCTTATTCAAAGTTGTACTTGCACAAACTCAACTTTCAACATTTCTGGTCCTTTCTTACTGGTTATTTCTACTCATCACTTTAGTTGGCATTTATCAAATAACAATCATTTTTGCATATAGGAAAAATAATACCAGTGATCATAATACCATAGTCATGACAAATTTACTTAGATCAACTACTCAAGCTATATTTCACTAGTTCAAGCATTCATTTATGTTAACTAAGCATTTTGATCATGACAAACTAAATAACA
Organism: Triticum dicoccoides; assembly: GCF_002162155.2. Lineage (NCBI taxonomy): Eukaryota > Viridiplantae > Streptophyta > Magnoliopsida > Poales > Poaceae > Triticum > Triticum dicoccoides. Next base: position 373,684,297 of record NC_041381.1, on the reverse strand, counting down.
CAAGCATTATTTATTTTAATACTAAATGCATTGAATATCATATAAATTCAAGTAGAAAATCATGGATATTGCAAAGACACCATGACCATGTTGTTGTGGCTTGCCTTAGTGCAGAGGAGCTTCACACTCCTCCTGGATGCCTTCAAGACAATCTTCACCTTCTGAAAATAAAGCAAATGACAAAAACAAAATATCAAGAACACTTCTGAAAATTACCATAAATTCTAGGCAGCAAGGAAAAATCCCATCTTGGGTGTGGTGCTAGGATTTTCCAGTAGGAGTAGAATGCAAATAGAATCAACTCGTTTGGACTTGTAGAATAAAAGTTATAGCTAGTGAGAGTTCTGGTCAAATTTGAACTAAATTTGAATAAAAAGAAAAACCAGAGGGGGTGCGTCGAAGGCATAAACCGCCAGGGCGCCACCACTCATACCGCTTCGGGCGCGGCCTGAGTGGCTGACAGCGGGCCCCAGCTGTCAGGCCGGAGGGGGAGAGAGAGAGAAATAGAGGCGGGCGGTGCGGTGACGGCGCTTTCTCCGGCGAGGAGTGCTCGGCGACGAGGTCTAGAGTGAAGGTTGTAGAGGAGATCGAGGTGCACCTGCCGGTACCCGTAGCATGGCTAGGGGTGGCCGGACGGGATCGGAACGGAGCTCTCCAGCAGCGGTAGCGGGCGGGGCTCATCGGAGATGGTGGTTCCGGCGACATAGGGCCAGTCCAGCAGCTCCAACAGCAAAAGCACGCACCGGTGGATCGCCACGAACATGCCGGAGTGGTCAGTTGAGCTCGACCGGCTCTGGATAGGGAGGGGGCAGAGGACCGGGATCGTCAGCGAGCTTGGGGCAGGGACAGCGGCCAGAGGCCTGCCCGACCGGGCTGCGGCTTCCTACGGGTGTGTGGAGATGTGTTAAGCGTGTGTGTGAAGAGAAACGATCTCGAGGGAGCTCTATTTATAGGCGAGGATGAGGCGGTGATCAAGAGCTCGCCGGAGCTCTGTAGAGCTTTGCCCGGCGACGAATGGCGTTAGTGAGAGGGGGGAAGACACAGGCGATCACGTGGGGGCTGTAGACGAGCTGCGACGAGCACAAGAGCGCAGTACACGACAAGCATAGGGGCACAGGCGCATTGTTGCCTTGGTCGCGCCGAGCCCGTGCTCGCTGTGGCGAGCTCCGGCGTCAGCGAGCGCCAGGGTGCAGTTATGAGGGTTCAAACAAAGTTGGTGGCGCGGTCTGGCAAGGTGTCGTAGCTTGGGCAGCGAGCACGCATGAAACAGAGGAGTTGGCACAACGCAGAACGCGTCGGACGCATGCCAGCCCCCTTGGACGAATGTGGTTACCGCGTGAACTATGGCATCAGGCTGAGCTAACCGCAAACACCATGTCTAACAGTTAGTCCTTAGTGGTTTTAGTTGTTTTGCATGTTTGGCTGGATCACAGATGCACTATGGGAGTGGCTATCTTCTTGGCAAGTTTCTGGACAGAAATTTGTGAGCTTTACTGAGAAAAATCTAGTGAGAATTAAGGTCTATGCTTTGGGGTTTAGCAATCTCTTAGGAAGGTAATCAAGCTCAGAAAAGATCAGCCCCAAAAGATCAAGCAAAAATATACTTGCCGTGCAAAGGATCGTTCTGTCCAGAGCAGAAATGATTTTTTGTAGCAAAAATATGACAAAAAGTTCTGCAATATTTTTTCTCAGGATGGTGCCCTAGGGTTCATAGAATATTTGTGAATTTATTTAGGATTTTTGGAGCAAGAAATCTAGGGGTTGCTTTGGAGCATACTTCTCTGAAGTGATTTTTCATGGAAGAAAATGAATATTTTTCTTTAGAAAAATATTCCTTGGGCTTTTGTAGGAGTTTTTCAGAGAAGAAAAGGTGAGTTAGAGGTGAATGGGTCACTTGAGTGAAAATTAAGGCTAGGCCCAACTGTTCAACTCCATTTGAATTGATTCAAAACTCCAAATCCAAAGCAGATGCAACTGAAAGTCCGGAAAAAGAGAGAAGGCAAAATCCAGGTTGTCACATTTTGAGAATTGATAAATTCTTTAATATTATTCTCAAGATCAGAGGTGTTCCTATTATTATTATAAGAAGGATTACCATAGTAGTTACCATAATTATTAGAGGAATTTCCCGGAAAAGGTCTAGGATTAAAATTACCTCTATAAGCATTGTTATTAAAATTGTTTTGCGAGACAAAATTCACATCTATGGAATCACTATTTTCTCAATCAAAGTAGAGAAAGGCACATCATTAAGATCAATAGGAGCACTTCTATTAGAAACCAACTTCATAAGAGCATCAACTTTTTCACTCAAAGAATTTATTTCTTCAATTGAATTAACTTTTTTTACTAGTAGGAGCTCTTTGGGTATGCCATTGTGAATAATTTTCCATAATATTGTCAAGAAATTTAGTAGCTTCACCCAAAGTAATTTCCATGAAAGTACCACCCATGGCGGAATCTAAAAGATTTCTAGAAACAAAATTCAATCCCGCATAAAAATTTTGTTTGATCATCCGAAGATTTAAAGCGTGAGTAAGAAAATTTCTTAACATCAATTTCATTCTTTCCCAAGATTGTGAAACATGTTCATGCTCAAGTTGCTTAAATTTCATGATTTGTGTCCTAAGGGAAATAATTTTCGCGGGCGGAAAATACTTAGTAATAAAAGCATCCTGGCAGTTATCCCAAGAATCAATACTATTGCGAGGCAAAGAAGAAAACCAAATTTTTTCACCATCTCGCAAAGAAAACGAGAATAATTTCAACTTCACAATATCATTGTCCACATATTTTTTTTATTTTGCATATCGCATAATTCCACTAATGTGTTAAGATGGGACGCGACATCCTCATTAGGAGTACCGGAAAATTGATCTTTCATAACGAGACGACAAAGCAGCATTAATATCAAAAGATTCCACACTAGTGGCAGGAGGAGCAATCGAAGTGCTAATAAAATCATTATTATTGGTATTGAAAAAATTGCACAACTTGGTATTTTCTTAAGACATCACAACTATGCAAACAAGAACGCAAACAAAGACAGATCTGACGAGAAAACTTTGAACGAAAAAGAGGGCGAATAAAATGGCAATTTTTTATGAAGTGGGGGAGATGAAAACGAGAGGCAAATGGAAAATAATGTAAATTACAAGGAGGCGATATTTGTGATTAGGAACCTGATAGATGTTGATGATGTCTCCCCGGCAACGGCGCCAGAAATTCCTTTTGATGCTGCTTGAACTACGTCGATATTTCCCCAAATAGGATGGGATGATGCAACACATCTACGGTAGGTATCTCCATTAGTTATGATACCAAGTTATCAATCCAGTAGGAGAACCAAGCAACACTATGTAAACGGTACCTGCACACAAAGAAAAATACTTGCAACCCGACGCTTATGAGGTGTTGTAAATCCCTTTTTGGTAACGGCATCGGAAATTGGCGAGTTGTCGGGAGACTTAACTTGATTCCCCCTGACAAAAGATAGGTAAAATTGTGATAGATTGGGTAAATAGATCTCGAATAAAACTTGCAAATAAAATATATTTTGGGTTTTTGGAATAATAGATCTGAAAATAAAAACGAATAAAAATAGATCTCGAAGGCAAATATGATAAAAAAGGGACCAGGGGGCCATAGATTTCACTAGTGGCTTCTCTCGAGAAAAATAGCATATGATGGGTAAACAAATTATTGTTGGGAAATTGATAGAACTTCAAATAATTATGACGATATCCAGGAAATGATCATTATATAAGCATCGCATCCAACATTAGTAGACCGACTCCTGCCTGCATCTACTACTATTACTCCACACATTGGCTGCTATCCAGCATGCATCTAGTGTATTAAGTTCATGAAAAAACGAAGTAATGCAATAAGAACGATGGCATGATGTAGACAAGATCTATTCATGTAGGAATAGACCCCATCTCGTTATCCTTAATAGCAACGATATATCCGTGTCATGTCCCCTTCTGTCACCGGGATTGAGCACCGTAAGATTGAACCCATCACAAAGCACCTCTTCCCATGGCAAGAAAAAATGATCTAGTCGGCCTAACTAAACGAAAGATTTGAAGAAGAAATATGAGGCTATAAGCAATCATGCATATAAGATATCAAAACTCAAATAACTTTCATGGATAAAATAGATCTGATCATAAACTCAAAGTTCATCGGATCCCAACAAACACACTGCAAAAAGAGTTAAATCAAATAGATCTCCAAGAGACCATTGTATTGCGAATCAAAAGAGAGAGAGAGAGGAAGCCATCTAGCTACTAACTACTAACCTGAAGGTCTACAATGAACTACTCACGCATCATCGGAGAGGCACCACTGAGGATGATGAACCCCTCCGTGATGGTGTCTAGATTGGATCTGTGGTTTCTATAACTTGCGGCGGCTGGAATTGTGTTTCGTTGACTCCCCTAGGGTTTTTAGATCTTCAGGGTATTTATACAACATAGAGGCGGTGTGGGAGGCCACCGAGGTGGGCACAACCCACCAGGGCACACCTGAACCCCCAAGCATGCCCAGTTGAGTTGTGCCCCCCTCGGGGAACCCCTCTAGTACTTCTTTGGCCCATCTTGTGTCTTCTGGTCTAGAAAAAGTCTCCAAAATGGTTCGCTGCGTTTGGACTCTGTTCGGTATTGATTTTCTGTGAAGTAAAAAACAAGCAAAAAAATAGCAATTGGCACTGGGCATTATGACAATAGGTTAGTCCCAAAAAATGATATAAAGTTGTTATAACATGATTGTAAAACATCCAAGAATGATAATATAACAACATGGAACAATCAAAAAATATAGATACGTTGGAGGCGTATCAACGTCCCCGCCCATCGAATTGGCGGACAGTGGGTCTATGTCACGCTCTATGCCTCCCCTAATCCCTGAAGAGGTCGGGGAGGTGTGGTCCTGAAGGACTCCTCATCCGAACATAGAGGGGGAGGTTGACACCATAATGGCTGAGGATAACACCTCAGCCACCGAAAACCAGGAGGGCGCGTCCCTCCTGGCCAAAGCGGGAAGGGAGTCTGGACCATTCGGACCCCATCAGTCGTCCACTCCCGAGACCCCAAGACCCTCGACGACACAAGTTCCTCCTTCCAGCAAAGCAGGGGCCGGGGAGCCAACGCCAGCGCCGGACACCTCCAAACGGGCGGCGGCTGGCTGGCCGGACATAATGGAGGAGTTGGTGAACAACTCCGTCATCGTTGATGGGCACCGCACTCTCATGAGTGCGGTCATGCAAGGTGATCGGTCCGTCCGATCCGGACTGAACGATGTTGTCCAAGGCCTTCTGGCAGGCTTTGAGGTAAGTCAAGTAATACTCTTTTCTCATAACTTGGATTTGGTCCTTAGTTTAAATATGCCATATGTGTAGTAGCCTCGGAGACTCTGCGACGTTTACAAAGAAAACCTGCGGAGGATCTCGTTCTATAGGCTAGTATTTGAAGTGGTGTGAATTTTGAATGTCACATGCATATTCTCTGGCCGCAACTGCTAATGCTGCAGCGCTAGAGGAGATGGATCGGAAGCTCAAGTATTCCAATAAGGAGTTGGACCTTGTCAACAAATGGCTTGATGAGGCGTAAGGTAAGCCCTTTAATAAGATGTGTAATTGCTTGATGACGGATATTGACGATCTGGGTTGTATGCTAATCGTTTATTGTGATGATCTTGCACCTGCCACCATCGAAGTTGAGGGTTTGAGGGAGGCCCTGAAGAAAGTCGAGGCAGCGGCGGTCGCAAAGAAAACGGCCGCTGACAAGGCGGTGGCCGAGCTCAGGAAGGCCAAGCTCGCTGGTGAGCAGCATGAGGCTCGAGTAACAGAAGTGCAAGTGGAGCTCCCAGATGCCGCCAAGAAGCTGGCGGTCCTTGAGAAGGAGCAGGAGGAGCAATCCTCCTAGCTGTCCAAGGCGGAGAAGGAGCTCCAGGAGGCGAGGACTGAAGCGTGAGGTGTCCGGGAGGAGCTCCACCAAGTTGGGCAAATTGCAAATGGTAAGAAATACTTACTGCAGAGTGTGTTCGGAGGCAACAGATTCGCCCTGCTGACACGGGTCTGGCGCTCCACAGGCGTCTTCACCGAACTTCTGAAGAATGTGGCGGCCGCAGCGAAGCACTATGCTACTCATGAGGAGGACTCCACGTAGCGGCTCTTCTGGTCACAGTTTCTGGATTCCGAGCGTCCTCCCCTCCACAGCAAGCAAATGAAGCAGCTAATGGAGATGCATCGAATGTTCTAGCTGGCCGTGAAGGACCTCTGTGTTAGTCTGTGGCCCACTGAGCCCATTTCGGACACCTACTTTGGCCTTGTGCAGAAACTGCGGGAAGCGCCACTCCGGATTGATGCCATGAAGCGGTCAGCGTGCCTTGAGGGGGCGAGGCTTGCGTTTGCGAAGATCATGGACATGTCCACTGGTCCTCTGCCCAAGGCAAAAGAGCATCGCCGCCCTCAGCAATACTTTGCACATGTGATGAATGGAGCGCGGGCGATAAAGGGCCAGTGTTCAAAAGATGTATTGCTTGAATGACAGTATTAAGACTTTACCAATTGGACCTTATGCTTTATAATGCGTCCGCCTGACTTGTTTTATATTGTCATGATTTTAATTTTGACTCCTATTTGGCCGTATGTTTATTCTGAAAGCTACCAGTCGTCGGCTTCAGTCCCCAGGTGAATGTCATGAGGGGTGTTTTGTCTCTGCGTTGTTACCCTTAGCCAATGTCTTGGTACCCGGAGGCGGTAGCGCGTGAGCAAAACTAGGTAATCAGACTATTCGGTTTTACTGCTTTCACTAAGCCTTAGGAGCTTGACTGTGGGGGCTAGGGACTAGCCCCCTGTGTTTTGTAATGTACTTGAGGGCAAATGCCTGCCCTTTCCGATCACGTGGTTTGTGTTAAGATGAACCCTTCGTTTGACATGGCAAAATCGCCAACGATTTTTAGAGTCTAACCTTGTTATCGGATCGCTGATCAGTTCGTGCTTACTATCATGGTCATTTTTCGGCTTTCTCCTCCTAATGTACTTGACCGGGCGAGCCAGAAGTACAATCACAGGGGTTCTCCCTTTTCCCTCTTAGCCGAACGTGTGGAACATAAGGGGCACAGGAGCCGGGCAACCCAACTATTGACCTAAGACATAGTTCGGAACTGATGCATATAGAGCAATATCCGAGATGTCGAACAGTTTGCGGAAAGCGGTGTCGGACTTGATACAAGGAGCTGATGAGGAATCAGGCTCTTAGAGGGTGAATTACATCACCATGCCGGGCTGTTCGAAGAGTGAGAGGGGGATCAGAAAGGGAGGGGGCAATCACAAGATGTGTATATCCAAACACCATAAAGGGTGTTATTATTATTTCTCATATGCTCAAGGCGTCTAGCTGTAAAATTCAAACTGCAAAGACATTTATAAAAAAATGAAGAAAAAGTTTTACAGAGTAAAGGTTTATGTAGGGCCTTGATGCGTGAGTTGAAGCCTCCACTGTGCCCTGCTGCATTTCTGTGCCTTTGCTTGTGAGAGCTGGGGGGTTGGGACCTTCAATGAAACCTTGAGGGGCGAGGATCCTGCTGATGAAGCTTTGTGTTGGTGGGGGTCACTACTAGGGAAAAGGCTAGCATCAGCGCGGGTTTTAGATGTATCAGTAGCGCGCGGACAGGCGCTACTAATAAGGCGCTACAGCTAACGCATAGCAGTAGCGCGTGCACATCGGTGCTACTGCTACACAAGTGTAGCAGCAGCGCGGTTAGAGGAAGCTCACTACTGCTAGTAGTGCTAGCATGCTTTACCTGGACGCGCTACTGCTATTGAGGCGCTGCTGCTAACTTTTATACACTCGTTACTGCTAATTTAAGTAGTTTTTTTTGGCATATTTGTTTTGTATTTGAACAGGCTTTGTAGAAGAATCTTTAGCACATAGAAATGTCATCATGATACACATACAAATGCCTGCGAGACCACAAATGTAATCATAGCATGTACATACAAATAGTCTCATCATAATCATCATCCAACACAAAGTGATATCTTGTCATCATCTCGAAAATAGCGATACATGCAAGTCTCGAATACTTGCAACTACAACAACTCCATCCATCTAAACAAAGGTATACGCAAGAAGTGCTATCACTATGAGTGAGAGCGGAACTATGGAGTACATGAGGTGGCAGTTACGAGTCCTCTCTCGCGCTAGCGTGAACCTCAAGTAACTAGATTCTCCTTCTTGTCTGCTTTTGAAGCCTTTATGGCTGGTGCCCGTAAACCCATTCACTTGTGCCTGACACTCATGCCACTCGTTGTACACCCCCGGAACCTTCCCTTTGTACACGACATAGCATTTCCATCTCGCCATCAAGAAACTAGGTACCTGTTAGAGATGCATGTTCATGAAGAGGATGTACAATCATATATATGCAACAAAATATACTAGAGCAACACCGAAAAAGAAAGGGTTAGCAACTAGATGCAACATATACAGTATGCAAATTAATTAACTAGAGGTATGCAGGTCATCATACGCAAACTAACAAAGTAGCGTTACGCAAGTTCGGCAGGGACCGTGGACATCACAAAGTTTCATCGCTACAAAAAGTATACAAGTTCAACCGACACATATCATCATCATCAGCACCATAAATCACTAGAAGTTCCACCCTTCCATATCATCGAGGACGAACCCTAGCTTCTTGAACGGCATGAGGTCTAGATGTTGCATGCCTATGCGAGTTCGGACGTCAGCTCGCGATATAGGGCCGTGGTGGAACATCCCCTTCTCATCGACGACTTCTTTCATGATGATCGTCGCAATGTTGCTTTGGATGCGAAAGAAGTCATCTCTAAGTTTATAATTCGCTTCTCCATGAGATTCTAGCCACTTGTGGATATGATCATCATTTCTGCTGTTAATGCGAAGCTTTTGGTGATCCGTGTTGAACTGAATCATGAGATGGACGATGTAGAATCCATCCTTCTTGCTTGGTTTTGGGACATGGATGCAGGAGAAGTTAGTTTTATGCGCGAAACCCATCTTCTTGTTCCTTTGTTTCCTGATCGACACGTGGCCACCTCTAAAGCTGAAGCCTTGGAGAGCATCATCTAGAATATTCATTATGTGGGTGTAGTCCTTTTTCTCGTAGTCTCTGGAAGGGTCAAAATACACGGCATGGGAGACTTGCGGGTAAAGAACGATAAGGACGGCGTGCCCGTTGCTGCAGGGAAAAGACACCTCAAATTATTCCCCATATGAGAGAGAAGGAATGATTGAAATGTACGAAAGGGTTGTCCGGAACTGACTTACTTTGGATGATAAGGCACGAGGACAATTTCCCGGTCCTTATTCTGTACCATGAAGTTTTGGAGGTACTCCCTAGCAGTTTCACGCTCAAAGTCGCCGAGACTCAAGAAAGACTCATGCATGTAGTACGGATCCGCCACACAGATTTGCGAGACTTCTTCACTCTTCATGACGGAGCTCATATGTAGCGCAAAAAGGCGGACGATAGTAAAATCAAGCCGCCTTGTTAGAAACATCTCAAAGATATGGTCAAACCGCAGGAAGAACACCTCCACGGGCCGTGTGTTGACGTAGCACTTCCCCTCAGGCACACGAGCTACGTATGTCGGATATCCTGGATCCTTTAAGGCTAGTAGGCTTTTCTCAGTCGACAACACATGGTTGTGTAGTCTCCTGAGATCCCCTGATAGTGCCTCCAGCAGTTTCGGCGGTAGCATCGGCTCGCCCGTGAGATGGAACATGACCGCACCTTTCACGGGTACATGCTCTTCAGAATGCATCGTCTGGCTGTTATGTGCTCTGGCTTGTTTGGAGGAAGTTACCTTCCTCGATCTCTTCCTCTCCTTTTTCTTGGGCACACCTTCCAGACCCTTCCTTAACCCCTGCCCCAGTGTTCCTGGGCTAAGTACTGTACGACCCTCGCGCCCGGCTAGTTGAGCCTGTGTTGAGGCGGCATCTTCAGGCGTGTCCTGTGAGGATTTCATGAAGAGAGACTTTTTGCAATCCATGGTACGACCCTGCCCGGGCATATCATCCATATCCTCATTAGCAAGCTGATAGCCCGATTCGTCATATGGTTGACTCATCATATCTATGTCACAGTCATATGCGTTTGTATTGAGGTAATCCATAGGGTCGACCTCCGTCTCATCATCCATTCTCTGTTCTACAGGAGAAATTACATCAGCCAGTACTATTGCACCCCCTTCATCATGTCGTCCTCCGCTCTCACCCGGCACTACAGGAGCTGGTAATTGCGTAGGCGGGGTGGTGGTCTCTACACATGCTTGTTGATGTGTGGTAGTTATTGGTGTGCTCTCGGCCGGCTCCAGACGAATAAGATTCTTCGGCCATAGCAGCACCCAATTCTTGCAGCTTCCAATCCGCGGCGGGGTCTCGTCTTCCGCTCCCACATGTTGTACTTGAAGGAAATATGCCCTAGAGGCAATAATAAAGTTATTATTTATTTCCTCATATCATGATAAATGTTTATTATTCATGCTAGAATTGTATTAACCGGAAACATGATACACGTGTGAATACATAGACAAACATAAAGTCACTAGTATGCCTCTACTTGACTAGCTCATTAATCAAAGATGGTTATGTTTCCTGACCATAGACATGTGTTGTCATTTGATTAATGGGATCACATCATTACGAGAATGATGTGATTGACATGACCCATTCCGTTAGCCTAGCACTTGATCGTTTAGTACGTTGCTATTGCTTTCTTCATGACTTATACAAAGTTCCTACAACTATGAGATTGTGCAACTCACCTTTACCGGAAGAACACTTTGTGTTCTACCAAACGTCACAACGTAACTGGGTGATTATAAAGGTGCTCTACAGGTGTTTCCGAAGGTACATGTTGGGTTGGCATAATTCGAGATTAGGTTTTGTCACTCTGATTGTCGGAGAGGTATCTCTGGGCCCTCTCGGTAATACTCATCACTTAAGCCTTGCAAGCATTATAACTAATAAGTTAGTTATGAGATGACGTATTACAGAACGAGTAAAGAGACTTGCCGGTAACGAGATTGAACTAGGTATTGGATACCGACGATCAAATCTCGGGAGAGTAACATACCGATGAGAAAGGGAACAACGTATGTTGTTATGTGGTTTGACCAATAAAGATCTTCGTAGAATATGTAGGAATCAATATGGGCATCCAGGTCCCGCTATTGGTTATTGACCAAGAATGGTTTTAGGTCATGTCTACATAGTTCTCGAACCTGTAGGGTCCGCACGCTTAACGTTTCGATAACAGTTTTATTATGAGTTTATAAGTTTTGATGTACCGAAGTTTGTTCGGAGTCCCGGATGTGATCACGGACATGACGAGGAGTCTCGGAATGGTCGAGACATAAAGATTGATATATTGGAAGCCTATATTTGGACATCGGAATGGTTCCGGGTGAAATCGGCATTTTACCGGAGTACCGGGAGGTTACCGGAAACCCCCGGGGGGTTAATGGGCCTACATGGGCCACGAGGGAGAAGAGGGAAGGAGCCAGGAGGGGGCCGCGCGCCCCTCCCCCTCCTAGTCCGAATAGGACAAGGGAAGGGGGGCGACGCCCCCCCTTTCCTTCCCCTCTTCCTCCTCTTCCCCCCCCCCTTCTCCTACTCCTACTTGGAAAGAGGGAGTCCTACTCCCGGTGGGAGTAGGACTCCCCCCCTTGGCGCACCCTCTAGGCCGGCCACCTCCTCCCCCCTGGCTCCTTTATATACGGGGGCGGGGCGGCACCCCAAACACACAAGTTGATCTACGGATCATTCCTTAGCCGTGTGCGGTGCCCCCCTCCACCATATTCCACCTCGGTCATATCGTCGCGGAGTTTAGGCTAAGCCCTGCGCCGGTAGAACATCATCATCGTCACCACGCCGTCATGCTGACGGAACTCATCCCCGAAGCTTTGCTGGATCGGAGCCCGGGGATCATCATCGAGCTGAACGTGTGCTCAACTCGGAGGTGCCGTACGTTCGGTGCTTGGATCGGTCGGTTCGTGAAGACGTACGACTACATCAACCGCGTTGTCATAACGCTTCCGCTTACGGTCTACGAGGGTACGTGGACGAACACTCTCCCCTCTCGTTGCTATGCCATCACCATGATCTTGCGTGTGCGTAGGAAATTTTTTGAAATTACTACGTTCCCCAACAGTGGTATCAGAGCCTAGGTTTTATGCATTGATGTTATATGCACGAGTAGAACACAAGTGAGTTGTGGGCGATATAAGTCATACTGCTTACCAGCATGTCATACTTTGGTCCAGCGGCATTGTGAGATGAAGCGGCCCGGACCGACATTACGCGTACGCTTACGCGAGACTGGTTTCACCGCTACGAGCACTCGTTGCTTAAAGGTGACCAGCGGGTGTCTATCTCTCTCATTTTAGTTGAACCGAGTGTGGCTACGCCCGGTCCTTGCGAAGGTTAAAACAGCACCAACTTGACAAACTATCGTTGTGGTTTTGATGCGTAGGTAAGAGCGGTTCTTGCTAAGCCCGTAGCAGCCACGTAAAATTTGCAACAACAAAGTAGAGGACGTCTAACTTGTTTTTGCAGGGCATGTTGTGATGTGATATGGTCAAGACGTGATGCTATATTTTATAGTATGAGATGATCATGTTTTGTAACCGAAGTTATCGGCAACTGGCAGGAGCCATATGGTTGTCGCTTTATTGTATGAAATGCAAACGCCCTGTAATTGCTTTACTTTATCACTAAGCGGTAGCGATAGTCGTAGAAGCAATAGATGGCATAACGACAACGGTGCTACGATGGAGATCAAGGTGTCGCGCCTGTGACGATGGTGATCACGACGGTGCTTCGAAGATGGAGATCACAAGCACAAGATGATGATGGCCATATCATATCACTTATATTGATTGCATGTGATGTTTATCCTTTATGCATCTTATCTTGCTTTGATTGACGGTAGCATTTTAAGATGATCTCTCACTAAAATTATCAAGAAGTGTTCTCCCTGAGTATGCACCGTTGCCAAAGTTCGTCGTGCCCAGACACCACGTGATGATCGGGTGTGATAAGCTCTACGTCCATCTACAACGGGTGCAAGCCAGTTTTGCACACGCAGAATACTCAGGTTAAACTTGACGAGCCTAGCATATGCAGATATGGCCTCGGAACACGGAGACCGAAAGGTCGAGCGTGAATCATATAGTAGATATGATCAACATAGTGATGTTCACCATTGAAAACTACTCCATCTCACGTGATGATCGGTTATGGTTTAGTTGATTTGGATCACGTGATCACTTAGATGACTAGAGAGATGTCTGTCTAAGTGGGAGTTCTTAAGTAATATGATTAATTGAACTTAAATTTATCATGAACTTAGTACCTGATAGTATTTCGCTTGTCTATGTTTGTTTTAGATAGATGGCTCGTGTTGTTGTTCCGTTGAATTTTAATGCGTTCCTTGAGAAAGCAAAGTTGAAAGATGATGGTAGCAATTACACGGACTGGGTCCGTAACCTGAGGATTATCCTCATTGCTGCACAGAAAAGTTACGTCCTGGAAGCACCGCTGGGGGTCAGGCCTGCTGCTGATGCAACTGACGACGTTAAGAACGTTTGGCAGAGCAAAGCTGATGACTACTCTATAGTTCAGTGTGCCATGCTTTACGGCTTAGAACCGGGTCTTCAACGATGTTTTGAACGTCATGGAGCACATGAGATGTTCCAGGAGTTGAAGTTAATATTTCAAGCAAATGCCCGGATTGAGAGATATGAAGTCTCCAATAAGTTCTACAGCTGCAAGATGGAGGAGAATAGTTCTGTTAGTGAACATATACTCAAAATGTCTGGGTATAATAATCACTTGATTCAACTGGGAGTTAATCTTCCGGATGATAGCGTCATTGACAGAATTCTCCAATCACTACCACCAAGCTACAAGAGCTTTGTGATGAACTATAATATGCAAGGGATGAACAAGACTATTCCCGAGCTCTTCGCAATGCTAAAAGCTGCGGAGGTAGAAATCAAGAAGGAGCATCAAGTGTTGATGGTCAACAAGACCACTAGTTTCAAGAAAAAGGGCAAAGGAAAGAAGAAGGGGAACTTCAAGAAGAACAGCAAGCAAGTTGCTGCTCAAGAGAAGAAACCCAAGTCTGGACCTAAGCCTGAAATTGAGTGCTTCTACTGCAAGCAGACTGGTCACTGGAAGCGGAACTGCCCCAAGTATTTGGCGGATAAGAAGGATGGCAAAGTGAACAAAGGTATATGTGATATACATGTGCTCGTAGTAGCACCTGGGTATTTGATACTGGTTCTGTTGCTAATATTTGCAACTCGAAACAGGGACTACGGAATAAGCGAGCACTGGCCAAGGACGAGGTGACGATGCGCGTGGGAAACGGTTCCAAAGTCGATGTGATCGCGGTCGGCACGCTACCTCTACATCTACCTTCGGGATTAGTTTTAGACCTGAATAATTGTTATTTGGTGCCAGCGTTGAGCATGAACATTATATCTGGATCTTGTTTGATGTGAGATGGTTATTCATTTAAATCAGAGAATAATGGTTGTTCTATTTATATGAGTAATATCTTTTATGGTCATGCACCCTTGAAGAGTGGTCTATTTTTATTAAATCTCGATAGTAGTGATACACATATTCATAGTGTTGAAACCAAAAGATGCAGAGTTAATAATGATAGTGCAACTTATTTATGGCACTGCCGTTTGGGTCATATCGGTGTAAAGCGCATGAAGAAACTCCATACTGATGGACTTTTGGAATCACTTGATTATGAATCACTTGGTACTTGCGAACCGTGCCTTATGGGCAAGATGACTAAAACGCCGTTCTTTGGAACTATGGAGCGAGCAACTGATTTGTTGGAAATCATACATACTGATGTTTGTGGCCCAATGAATGTTGAGGCTCGCGGCGGGTATCGTTATTTTCTCACCTTCACAGATGATTTGAGCAGATATGGGTATATCTACTTGATGAAACACAAGTCTGAAACATTTGAAAAGTTCAAAGAATTTCAGAATGAAGTGGAAAATCATCGTAACAAGAAAATAAAGTTTCTACGATCTGATCGTGGAGGAGAATATTTGAGTTATGAGTTTGGCCTACACTTGAAACAATGTGGAATAGTTTCGCAACTCACGCCACCTGGAACACCACAACGAAATGGTGTGTCCGAACGTCGTAATCGTACTTTACTTGATATGGTGCGATCTATGATGTCTCTTACTGATTTACCGCTATCATTTTGGGGTTATGCTTTAGAGACGGCCTCATTCACGTTAAATAGGGCACCATCAAAATCCATTGAAACGACGCCTTATGAACTGTGGTTTGGCAAGAAACCAAAGTTGTCGTTTCTTAAAGTTTGGGGTTGCGATGCTTATGTGAAGAAACTTCAACCAGATAAGCTCAAACCTAAATCGGAGAAATGTGTCTTCATAGGATACCCAAAAGAGACTAATTGGGTACACCTTCTATCACAGATCCGAAGGCAAGACATTCATTGCTAAGAATGGATCCTTTCTAGAGAAGGAGTTTCTCTCGAAAGAAGTGAGTGGGAGGAAAGTAGAACTTGATGAGATAACTGTATCTACTCCCTTATAGGAAAGTAGTTCATCACGAGAACCAGTTCCTGTGACAACTACACCAATTAGTGAGGAAGCTGATGATAATGATCATGAAACTTCAGATCAAGTTTCTACTGAACCTCGTAGGTCTACCAAAGTAAGGTCCGCACCAGAGTGGTACGGTAATCCTATTCTGGAAGTCATGTTACTTGACCATGATGAACCTACGAACTATGAGGAAGCGATGATGAGCCCGGATTCCGCAAAATGGCTAGAAGCCATGAAATCTGAGATGGGATCCATGTATGAAAACAAAGTATGGACTTTGGTTGACTTGCCCGATGATCGGCAAGCCATTGAGAATAAATGGATCTTTAAGAAGAAGACTGACGCTGATGGTAATATAACTGTCTATAAAGCTCGACTTGTTGCAAAAGGTTTTTGACAAGTTCAAGGGGTTGACTACGATGAGACTTTCTCACCCGTAGCGATGCTTAAGTCCGTCCGGATCATGTTAGCTATTGCTGCATTTCATGATTATGAAATTTGGCAAATGGATGTCAAGACTGCATTCTTGAATGGATTTCTAGAAGAAGAGTTGTATATGATGCAGCCGGAAGGTTTTGTTGATCCAAAAGGTGCTGACAAAGTGTGCAAGCTCCAGTGTTCCATTTATGGACTGGTGCAAGCATCTCGGAGTTGGAATAAACGCTTTGATAGTGTGATCAAAGCATATGGTTTTATACAGACTTTTGGAGAAGCCTGTATTTACAAGAAAGTGAGTGGGAGCTCTGTAGCATTTCTAATTTTATATGTAGATGACATATTATTAATTGGAAATGATATAGAATTTCTGGATAGCATAAAAGGATATTTGAATGAAAGTTTTTCAATGAAAGACCTCGGTGAAGCTGCTTACATATTGGGCATCAAGATCTATAGAGATGGATCAAGACGCTTAATAGGACTTTCACAAAGCACATACCTTGACAAAATTTTGAAAAAGTTCAAAATGGATCAGGCAAAGAAAGGATTCTTGCCTGTGCTACAAGGTGTGAAGTTGAGTCAAACTCAATGCCCGACCATAGCAGAAGATAGAGAGAAAATGAAAAATGTTCCCTATGCTTCAGCCATAGGCTCTATCATGTATGCAATGCTGTGTACCAGACCTGACGTATGCTTAGCAATAAGCTTGGCAGGAAGGTACCAAAGTAATCCAGGAGTGGATCACTGGACAGCGGTCAAGAACATCCTGAAATACCTGAAAAGGACTATGGATATGTTTCTCGTATATGGAGGTGACAAAGAGCTAGTCGTAAACGGTTACATCGATGCAAGCTTTGACACTGATCCGGACGATTCTAAATCGCAAACCGGATACGTGTTTTTATTAAACGGTGGAGCTGTAAGTTGGTGCAGTTCTAAACAAAGCGTCGTAGCGGGATCTACATGTGAAGCGGAGTACATAGCTGCTTCGGAAGCAGTAAATGAAGGAGTCTGGATGAAGGAGTTCATTTCCGATCTAGGTGTCATACCTAGTGCATCGGAACCAATGAAGATCTTCTGTGACAATACTGGTGCAATTGCCTTGGCAAAGGAATCCAGATTTCACAAGAGGACCAAGCACATCAAGAGATGCTTCAATTCCATTCGGGACCAAGTCCAAGTGGGAGACATAGAGATTTGCAAGATACATACGGATCTGAATGTTGTAGACCCGTTGACTAAGCCTCTCTCACGAGCAAAACATGATCAACACCAAGACTCCATGGGTGTTAGAATCATTACTATGTAATCTAGATTATTGACTCTAGTGCAAGTGGGAGACTGAAGGAAATATGCCCTAGAGGCAATAATAAAGTTATTATTTATTTCCTCATATCATGATAAATGTTTATTATTCATGCTAGAATTGTATTAACCGGAAACATGATACACGTGTGAATACATAGACAAACATAAAGTCACTAGTATGCCTCTACTTGACTAGCTCATTAATCAAAGATGGTTATGTTTCCTGACCATAGACATGTGTTGTCATTTGATTAATGGGATCACATCATTAGGAGAATGATGTGATTGACATGACCCATTCCGTTAGCCTAGCACTTGATCGTTTAGTATGTTGCTATTGCTTTCTTCATGACTTATACAAAGTTCCTGCAACTATGAGATTGTGCAACTCACCTTTACTGGAAGAACACTTTGTGTGCTACCAAACGTCACAACGTAACTGGGTGATTATAAAGGTGTTCTACAGGTGTTTCTGAAGGTACATGTTAGGTTGGCATAATTCGAGATTAGGTTTTGTCACTCCGATTGTCGGAGAGGTATCTCTGGGCCCTCTTGGTAATACTCATCACTTAAGCCTTGCAAGCATTATAACTAATAAGTTAGTTATGAGATGACGTATTACAGAACGAGTAAAGAGACTTGCCGGTAACGAGATTGAACTAGGTATTGGATACCGACGATCAAATCTCGGGCAAGTAACATACCGATGACAAAGGGAACAACGTATGTTGTTATGCGGTTTGACCGATAAAGATCTTCGTAGAATATGTAGGAATCAATATGGGCATCCAGGTACCGCTATTGGTTATTGACCGAGAATGGTTTTAGGTCATGTGTACATAGTTCTCGAACCCGTAGGGTCCGCACGCTTAACGTTTTGATAACAGTTTTATTATGAGTTTATATGTTTTGATGTACCGAAGTTTGTTCGGAGTCCCGGATGTGATCACGGACATGACGAGGAGTCTCGGAATGGTCGAGACATAAAGATTGATATATTGGAAGCCTATATTTGGACATCGGAATGGTTCCGGGTGAAATCGGCATTTTACAGGAGTACCGGGAGGTTACCGGAAACCCCCGGGGGGTTAATGGGCCTACATGGGCCACGAGGGAGAAGAGGGAAGTAGCCAGGAGGGGGCCGCGCGCCCCTCCCCCTCCTAGTCCGAATAGGATAAGGGAAGGGGGGCGCCCCCCTTTCCTTCCCCTCTTCCTCCTCTTTCCCCCCTTTCTCCTACTCCTACTTGGAAAGAGGGAGTCCTACTCCCGCTCCCCCCCTTGACGCACCCTCTAGGCCGGCCGCCTCCTCCCCCCTGGCTCCTTTATATACGGGGGCGGGGGGGCACCCCAAACACACAAGTTGATCTACGGATCGTTCCTTAGCCGTGTGCGGTGCTCGACATGTTTCCTATGATTAAGTGTCCTCATTTATTTCTAAAAGTATGAATAAATGAGAAATGACATAAAAAGAAATCTATGTGCCAGCACTCGATATGCCAACTATGTAGCACAAATCATGCCTTTATTCACGGGAAATTTCGGCATGACCTTTGCTAAAAAATGGACATATCGAGCGCCAGAAATTCACCGGAACAGAAATGAAACATTCCGGCGTAACATAGGCCATGTCAGGACCCCGACTCAATGCCACATCGATCTAGCATGTAACACCTCATATCACTTTGCGGCCTCACGCACGGTATTCCCACGGGTGTCGCCTTACCTTTGCCCGGGACCGTTTGTGCCTTTTGGCACACGTATATGATAGTGTCGCTAGCATCCATATGATAAGGAGCCCGGGCTGACATGGCTAGTTGTAAACCCAAAGTGGCACAAACTTACAGGGACATGCATCCATGACCCAGCATCGAACATGTCAGTCATCAGCGAGTGAATCCAGGCTGTAGCACTGGGCTAGCAGGACTCTGGTACTCATCGCGTGGCATTTCCCCGAAGGGACAGACACAGGAACGAAGAAGGACATTGGGCTAGCAGGACTCCGGTACTCATCGCGTGGCTGTTACACTGGGCTAGCAGGACTCCGGTACTCATCGCGTGGCATCGCCGGCCAGCCTAAGTGTTCCGGAGCAGTAGCAAGCTACCATGGCTCAGTGGAAGCACTAGGAGACATTTCCCGGTAAGAGAGGCTACTAAGGATAAACAACTAGATAGTCAGATCCCACACATACCAAGCATTTTAATAACATACACACAATATGCTCGATATGTGCAAATACAACATGGCATCACAACATGACTCTACAACTCAAGTATTTTAATCAATAGGCTCCGAGGAGCGAGATATTACAAACGTGGGTCTCACGACCCAACATTCAGAGCATACAAGTCAAAGCACATGCGGAAGCTTAACATGTCTGAGTACAGACATCTACAAATGAAAAAGGCTGAGAAGCCTGACTATCCACCAGATCCTGCCGAGGGCACGAGATCGTAGCTGAGGTAACAAGCTAAACGTCGAAGTCGACACGAAACTACTAGTGAGACTGAAGTCTCTCTGCAAAAACATAAAATAGGCAAACGTGAGTACAAATGTACCCATCAAGACTTACATCAGAACTAACTACATATGCATCATTATCAACAAAGGGATGGTGGGGTTTAACTGCAGCAAGCCAGCTTTGACTCGGTGGCTATCCTGAACTACGACTGCAAGTAACTCTTTTGAGGTGGCGCACATGAGTCCACATATTCACCATATCAATACACCACTATGGATCCGCTCCCGTCTCCCTACGAGAACGCCATCCATAGCACTCACACTTATCTTGCGTATTTTAGAGTATCCACTTTCACTTGTCTATGAACAGTTATAGGCAACCCATAAGTCCTTTACCGCGGACACAGCTATTCGAATAGATGATGTTAACCCTGCAGGGGTGTACTTCTTCACACACGCTCTCACCACTTACCGCCGTTTACACGACATGTACTCGGCAACCTTCAAGCGGAAGCCCAACGAGGGTGTCGGCCACGACCTACCTAAACACTCAAGTCTATAGTCCAGGTTTATCGCCTATTCAGGTTCCATCCACAGGGAGTCCGGCCGAGGTTTCCACATACGGCCCCGAACGATGTGTACAGGGTTCCGTGACACCAAACGGGCGCCCGGTATACCCGGCCACGTGCCTACCGCATCACAGCCCACCCCTCCGACCAGCGCTGCGCACGGCCTCCAGCATACTACAAACACCAGAAACTACTTGCAACTCCTGGACAGAGGACAAGGGTGATTAAGAAGCCAAGAGGGTCCATTGGTTTCGGGCCCAATGCGTGGTAGTATCTGTTTCATGGATTACAAACACAGAACTCAGTTCCTAAGGACGGTTTCTATGAGACAACCCACCATGTACTCCTACATGGCCTCTCACCGCTACCTTTACCAAATCGTGTTCACACACTTAGCTCACACACAGTAGGACATGTTCACACACCTCTGATTCATCCCCGATGAATCAGACCTGACTCAACTCTAAGCAGTAGCAGGCATGAAAAACAAGCATGTATGAGTAGGCACATCAAGGCTCAAACAACTCCTACTCATGCTAGTGGGTTTCATCTATTTACTGCGGCAATGACATGTCATGCAGAGGATAAAGGGGTTCAGCTACCGCAGCAAGTAACAGATGAATCGTTGTTGTCCTAATGCAGTAAAAGAGAGCAGGAGCGAGAGAGTAGGATTGTATCGGAATGAACAAGGGGGTTTTGCTTGCCTAGCACTTCTGAAGATAGTATATTTCTTCATTTGTGTCATCGATCACATTGTCGGAGTCACGTCTATCGAGAGGGGACAAACACCGACAAACAAGGAAGAACACAATCAATGCAATGCACAATATGATGCATGATCATGACATGGCAATATGATGTGGTTTGAGATAATGCAACTAGCAGCAGGTTAAATGGAGTTGGTTTGAATCCAAGATTCAAATTCAAACTCCATATGTGAAGGTTTAAATGCCATTTATATGACTTGTGCTAAACAGCAGCTATAAGTTGTTCTAACATGCATGAAAATGGTACAGATGGATAGATTGGATTTTTCTGATCATTTTTCATATATAATTTGTTTCATTTGGAGTTACAGTTGATTTTATATGATTTATAGAAGTTTAGACTATTTTCTGGAATTTCCTGAATTATTTTAAATCCAGAAAACAATTACTGCGTCAGCATTGCATCATGCTGACCTCAGCAGGTCAACAGACCCGGTCCAGGTCAAACCTGACGTGTGAGGCCCGCCGGTCAGTGAGCCAGTGCTGCCTACGGTCACAGACAGATGGGCCAGGTCAACGGCCACGTCAGGGCAGTCAACACTGACGCGTGGGCCCACCGGGGTTAGTTAAAACTAAGCAGAAAATGTAATCTATGTTAATTAGGCCGTGGGGCCAATTAGTCAGTGGCCTAGGGGGTTGGTTAGTGTGGGGGGGTTAGCCGCTAACGATGGCCACGTCGGATTCGCCGGTGGTTAGATGATGGCGACGACCCAAAGCGGCAGTGGCTCGCCGGAGTGGCGCCAGGGGCCACAGCTGGGTGCGCTGACGGCACCTGAGGGTAGCCCACGCTCCCGCGCATCCAGCGGAGGCAGGGGCAGGTCACGAGGTGGTCGGAGCTCGCCGGAAGTGAGCTCGCGGCATCGCGGGAGTTCGGGCGAGTGCGGGGTTGGCGCTGTGGTGCACGGGAGGGCGAGTTAGAATATTTGTTAGGCTCCTGGTGGCTTCCTGAGCGCGGTGACATGCTACGAATTGAGCTCAAGCGGCTGCAGTGACGGCGGCGACAAGGTCAGCGGCGGTCGGAGTTCGGCCGCGATGGAGCTATGGCTTAGAGCTTGCAAACGCGAGGGGAAAGAGAGGGGTTCTGCACGGAGGCTCATAGCGGGCTCGTAGAGGTGGTCGGCGAGCTCGGGGGAGGCCGGACAGCATCGAATCGTCGGTGGTTGTCATCGGATCCCGCGGAAGAAGACGAGGGCGAGGACGACGGCACGGGGCTCCCAGCGTCACGTGGCTTGGCGATGAGGAAGAGGGCGTCTCGGCGGAGCCGTTGGACGGTACGGAGAGGGGTAGGGTGGACGGTGGCCACGGTGATCGTCGGCGGCGGCGACGGCTGCGTTCGGTCGCGCTCGAGGAAGGGACTGGAGGGCGAGGGAGAGGCGTTGGGGGTGAATGGAGGGGTCCAGGGGGTCGGGTGAGGACGTGGAGGTCGTCCAGACGTCCAGGGGCGCGGGCGGCAAGCAGGTGGCGCCGTGGCGAGCTCGTGCTCGTTGGCGTCACCTCTGTGCCTGCCTGGCGAGGACGAAGCAGCTGGCTGGCATGGGCCAGCACAGTGCTGGGCCTGCCAAGTGGGCTGCCAGGTGGGCTGCGGCCAGGTAAGTCCTCTGCTCTCTGCTTTAAATTCTGTTTTCTATTTTCTGCAATTGTTTTGGCTTTATTAAAAATGCCAGAGCATTTTCAAAAATGCTGAAAATATTTGTGGGCACTGTTTGGATTATTTCCAGCAGCCCTCATTTACCTTCAAGATTATTTGAACATTTAAAATTATTTATAGCATTTAAATGTCCAAGAACAAATACTGTATGATTTAATTCAATAATATAGAATGGCCTGGAAAAATGTGCAGCATTTTTGCCAGAGGTTCTGGACCAAAACAAAAATGATGAACATTTAAGAAGGGCATTTCAGGTTCATTGAAAATATTTTTAGGTTGAACCTATTTGAATTCCATTTGGTGCTAGGGTTTGGACATCCCCATTTCAAGTTCATTTGAAAAATAAACATGATGACATGGATGCAGATGCAACTAATTACAAGCAATAATCTAGGGATGTGACAACTCACCCCACTAAACAAGAATCTCGTCCCGAGATTCTAGACGCGAGATAAGAAGACAAAGGGGACACTAAGTAACACAAACTTCATGATCCAACTGCCTTCTCGAGGTTGTTGATTTGCCGACTCAAATTGATCTTGATGTCTTGCCTTCGAAATCTTCATCCAACATGACGATGACAGAAGGAAACTCTACGGAATCGATCTTCTCAAAGATCGAACAACTTGGGATCAACTCACGGAATGAAACATAGCAACATCTCTCGAGCTGAGACATGAAGCACACATCTAGAGGGATGGAGTGGAACAGATGACGAAGGTTCACTAGGTAGACAACAATTCCACACCTACCAGGGTGGTGAATGGTTGTCAACGTAGCGAGGAGTTGAGTTTCCATGATACCTCAGCGAGACATCCTGGAGGAGGGTGATTCGTAGATATATCCCCTTAAGTGGCAAAAAGAATTACCTTTGATATCTAGATCATTGAAATTCTTTATACCAGCCTAAGGCAATCATAATCGATCATTTGAAGGAGTTTGAAAGAATGACATACTCGGACTAGAATGGATGATGTGGACTACCTTGCTGAAGACAACGCGATGGATGATTTTGCTTATCATCGGAAATGGATGGAACCCATGGTAGAATGGCACATTGGCGATGCAAGCTGGGAACGAATGCAAATGCTTGGAATGATTCTGGTAACTGGGGAGGAACCCCATCAGTAGAGAGTGAATCCACCGTTTGAAGGGGTTATATATAGCATAACCGATGAAACTGAGAGCACTATGCAATTAATGCCGACGATAAAACCTAGCACTTGCGCGTGCTCTCAAGAACTTGAGCATTTCCATATTCATCAAGGTTTTACCAATATTCGTGTTAAGGATCCTAGTAACACAACATACTACCATGATGAATGGTGACGGACTATGCAGATGCAAAGGAAGATAACGCCTTCTCGGATTTCACCTTAGCGAGGCCAAGGGAACGAAATCTGGATGATTGACCGAGAGACATTTAGCACTCCGCTTCTAATGTTCTCCTTGATGTGCTAGCGTATCCCATTCATTGAAATGGTTTGGTAACTAGAACATCAGGTAGAAGGTCAGACTTTGGGAACACCAAAAATCCATAAGGCACAACTAGGGAGTAAATCCTACGAAGTCCTTAGGGGGAGGCGGCCAACTTCCTCAATCAAGATACTACAATAATAGGTCTTCCGGCTGGGTGTGTTGGTCACGACATCCACTTTACCGGTTATCGAGAGACCAATATTATAGTTCTTGGGAAATGTCCCAACCATCATATCTGCCTGAGATTCAGATCTGGTTGGTGTCAGAAAATTCCACTCATCAAGTCTAGAAAGAAAATTAAATTTTGCAACACAAATCGACGAGATGGCGTTGCGAGATTCTCGAGGAATGGACTACGGTAGTATGCTCCAAAAAATGAGCTGGTTCTGCTACAAACATGTGAACACGCTGTCCCAGACAAGCATGAGCACATGGTAGTCTTACAACGAAACACTACCGAGTTCTGGCTGGGAACCATCATCGGGGATAACAGAATCTTGTACAAATCCGTCTGGTACCTTCAGGACTAGCACATAGAACCTATTATCCTTGAACAAATCAATTAGTGGCTTGGTGTGCTAGGAATACATATAGAATGAAGATGATCAGTCTATCAGACCATTGAATACTTCGCACATGCATGACTGACTTGGGATGATCCCGGAGGGAACAAAACTAACTTTCTCAAATTCACGGCGGCAACTTGCACCTAATGCACGTGAACTTGGAGAGAGTCACTTCTTACACCAAATATGTATTTCATAAACGGGACATGAAGATAATGCTTACAAAAGTTTCCAACACTAACTTGATGTTCAACATGAATCATGGAGGAGACACGATGCTGCTGATGGGCTCAACAGCAACTCATCAGAATTTCCATACCACTGGACTTCCACCATCATGTGAACAAGGTGATAGCATTGGTCAGACCCAAAGAGTATAATGGTGTATGCTCGAGGAATCAACCACGAGTAAGACAACAATACGAATATCGTTGGTTCTGATTTGACTTGACCATAGCCCATGATCAAATCAAAGATTGTTTAAGATAATAGATCCAACAAGTGATCACAGGGACCAATCGATGAAGATATCATCTTTCTTCAACATACACACACACAAAGATATCCCTTAAAATGAACTAAGTTGGCAAGCTTTTATCTTCCAACTCTCCAAGTTGTTGTTTAGCTTAACCAACTTGCTCAGGGTATCCGACACAGATTCTTGGAGAAAGGGTGGTTTCGAAAACCAACTTGATCGCGAACTCAACATAGCGGTCAAGTGACAACCTGGTGATACTTCCGAGAAGAAATTCGGAAAATCACGAACCACCGATATGTTACTAAGCTTGAGAACAATCTTCCTTTTCAGGGCAAGACGATATGATCAATAGAGCAAGGGACTGAATAATCCTAACTCATTGATCGAAGAGTGCACCAGAAATGAGGACTAGGTAGCACGATCAATCTTAGGATGATGATTCAATAACCAACACGCTAAGAATGAGACTATTGTCCATTAACTACCAAGCAACAAGGTTGCTAGGAGTATCGATTTCACACATCACAGTTCACTTGTCAGCATTCCGGTTACAACAACACGGAACCGAGGAATGAATAATGACAGTGAGAAGTATCACTACGTCAAGAATTCATGAGAAATGGTGCAATCCTCATGACAATCCTGACATAAAGGGGGTAATACTCCAAGGCAGAACAAAATCAAAAGCTGGATTGGCATTTGATTTGCGGATTACAACTGCTTTGACCCAATCCTGGAAATGGATGAGGTACTGGAGTTTGTTTCTCCTAGTCATTCCAGAATAAAATGGCTTGACGGACCACAAGAATAATAGGCATCGATGAACGGATGCACGCATACTCTTGATTATCAATTGATAGATGGAGGTCAGAAAACAACTAAAGAGGGACAACTCAAAGGAACATATGTCTTTCTGAGTTGTGGATGCATAGATTAATATGTCGAGCGAAGCTCAACATTTCTTCCGGATAACTCATGCGGAAAGGGCAGAACTGGCAGATTCACAATTATGAATGGAGAACTCCTCAAGAGTACTCTGATTGTGATCCTTCGGTTCAGCGAGGAACTTCTGCCATAAGCGGTTCATAGTATTTGGAAGAAGGAAATACCACGGACCTCGAGGACTATCGCAAAGTTACTAATATCCTAAAGGAACTAGCGAACACTATCAACAGGACGTAAGTAGGGTGAATCTCGGGATCAAGAACCCAGGAATAGAATACCTACTAACTAATAACATCACGAGATGCTTTCGAGGATGATGGCTAGAATCATCACACCGGGAACACAAAACATGCCTAGATTACTAGGTGACTCCCTAAAACACCTAGGTTCATAATAATAGCTCCAACATATATGCCGAGGCAGCGGAGTACCTCAACATACTAATTTGTGTGATTAATCTGGCCCAAATGAACATTAGAAATGGATAGAAGGGATTTGCAAATGCATTAGACAGAAATCTGGGATGACTCGGACAGCATAACGGCTGTAAATGCTCAAAATGATTTGAGACATCCTGCAACATAGTGGCATGACCACTCAACATCACAATATCAAGGTTCTGAGGCCAGCTATGAACATACGAAAGTAGTAGGAACTTAACTGAGGCTTGAAACCAACAATCTTATAAGTCTACAGATTAGTAACACGTGATCCTGATAGAAAGAGGAGATAGCCTAGTTCCTTAACCCCGTAGGAAAGATAGGATGACTCAGATCAGAAGGTCATAAGGTAAAGGAGTAAAAAGAGCTTACGTTCCATCCCACAATCAATTCCCCTACATATAACTAAAGAATTTCTAGACTCAACTTCGACCAGTTTGGCTTGGTAATCCTACAGGCAGTCAAGCTCTGATACCAAAGCTGTCAGGACCCCGACTCAATGCCACATCGATCTAGCATGTAACACCTCATATCACTTTGCGGCCTCACGCACGGTATTCCCACGGGTGTCGCCTTACCTTTGCCCGGGACCGTTTGCGCCTTTTGGCACACGTATATGATAGTGTCGCTAGCATCCATATGATAAGGAGCCCGGGCTGACATGGCTAGTCGTAAACCCAAAGTGGCACAAACTTACAGGGACAGGCATCCATGACCCAGCATCGAATGGGTCGGTCATCAGCGAGTGAATCCAGGCTGTAGCACTGGGCTAGCAGGACTCCGGTACTCATCGCGTGAAATTTCCCCGAAGGGACAGACACAGGAATGAAGAAGGACACATGCCGGCCAGCCTAAGTGTTCCGGAGCAGTAGCAAGCTACCATGGCTCAGTGGAAGCACTAGGAGACATTTCCCGGTAAGAGAGGCTACTAAGGATAAACAACTAGATAGTCAGATCCCACACATACCAAGCATTTTAATAACATACACACAATATGCTCGATATGTGCAAATACAAGATGGCATCACAACATGACTCTACAACTCAAGTATTTTAATCAATAGGCTCC
The DNA here is from genome assembly GCF_002162155.2 of Triticum dicoccoides. NCBI lineage: Eukaryota > Viridiplantae > Streptophyta > Magnoliopsida > Poales > Poaceae > Triticum > Triticum dicoccoides. The sequence goes on along the minus strand of NC_041381.1, from coordinate 373,656,468 downwards.
GAGGAGCGAGATATTACAAACATGGGGCTCACGACCCAACATTCAGAGCATACAAGTCAAAGCACAGGCGGAAGCTTAACATGTATGAGTACAGGCATCTACAAATGAAAAAGGCTGAGAAGCCTGACTATCCACCAGATCCTGCCGAGGGCACAAGATCGTAGCTGAGGTAACAAGCTAAACATCGAAGTCCACACAGAACTACTAGTGAGACTGAAGTCTCTCTGCAAAAACATAAAATAGGCAAACGTGAGTACAAATGTACCCAGCAAGACTTACATCAGAACTAACTACATATGCATCATTATCAACAAAGGGATGGTGGGGTTTAACTGCAGCAAGCCAGCTTTGACTCGGTGGCTATCCTGAACTACGACTACAACTAACTCTTTTGAGGTGGTGCACACGAGTCCACATATTCACCATATCAATACACCACTATGGATCCGCTCCCGTCTCCCTACGAGAACGCCATCCATAGCACTCACACTTATCTTGCGTATTTTAGAGTATCCACTTTCACTTGTCTATGAACTGTTATAGGCAACCCATAAGTCCTTTACCACGGACACGGCTATTCGAATAGATGATGTTAACCCTGCAGGGGTGTACTTCTTCACACACGCTCTCGCCACTTACTGCCATTTACACGACATGTACTCGGCAACCTTCAAGCGGAACCCCAACGAGGGTGTCGGCCACGACCTACCTAAACACTCAAGTCTCTAGTCCAGGTTTATCGCCTATTCAGGTTCCATCCGCAATGAGTCCGACCGAGGTTTCCACATACGGCCCTGAACGATGTGTACAGGGTTCCATGACACCAAACGGGCGCCCAGTATACCTGGCCACGTGCCTACCACATCATAGCTCACCCCTCCGGTCAGCGCTGCACACGACCTCCAGCATACTACAAACACCAGAAACTACTTGCAACTCCTAGACAGAGGACAAGGGTGATTAACAAGCCGAGAGGGTCCATTGGTTTCGGGCCCAATGCGTGGTAGTATCTGTTTCATGGATCACAAACACAGAACTCAGTTCCTGAGGACGGTTTCAGTGAGACAACCCACCATGTACTCCTACATGGCCTCTCACCGCTACCTTTACCAAATCGTGTTCACACACTTAGCTCACACATAGTAGGACATGTTCACACACCTCTGATTCATCCCCGATGAATCAGACCTGACTCAACTCTAAGCAGTAGCAGGCATGACAAACAAGCATGTATGAGTAGGCACATCAAGGCTCAAACAACTCCTACTCATGCTAGTGGGTTTCATCTATTTACTGCGGCAATGACATGTCATGCAGAGGATAAAGGGGTTCAGCTACCGCAGCAAGTAACAGATGAATCGTTGTTGTCATAATGCAGTAAAAGAGAGCAGGAGTGAGAGAGTAGGATTGTATCGGAATGAACAAGGGGTTTTTGCTTGCCTGGCACTTCTGAAGATAGTATATTTCTTCATTTGTGTGATCGATCACATCGTCGGAGTCACGTCTATCGAGAGGGGACAAACACCAACAAACAAGGAAGAACACAATCAATGCAATGCACAATATGATGCATGATCATGACATGGCAATATGACGTGGTTTGAGCTAATGCAACTAGCAGCAGGTTAAATGGAGTTGGTTTGAATCCAAGATTCAAATTCAAACTCCATATGTGAAGGTTTAAGTGCCATTTATATGACTTGTGCTAAACAGCAGCTATAAGTTGTTCTAACATGCATGAAAATGGTACAGATGGATAGATTGGATTTTTCTGATCATTTTTCATATATAATTTGTTTCATTTAGAGTTACGGTTGATTTTATATGATTTTTAGAAGTTTAGACTATTTTCTGGAATTTCCTGAATTATTTTAAATCCAGAAAACAATTACTGCGTCAGCATTGCGTCACGCTGACCTCAGCAGGTCAACAGACCCGGTCCAGGTCAAACCTGACGTGTGGGGCCTGCCGGTCAGTGAGCCAGTGCTGCCTACGGTCACAGACAGGTGGGCCAGGTCAACGGCCACGTCAGCATAGTCAACACTGACGCGTGGGCCCACCGGGGTTAGTTAAAACTAAGCAGAAAATGTAATATGTGTTAATTAGGGCATGGGGCCCATTAGTCAGTGGCCTATGGGGTTGGTTAGTGTGGGGGGGTTAGCCGCTAATTTTGGCCACGTCGGATTCGCCGGCGGTTAGATGACGGCGACGACCCAAAGCGGCAGTGGCTCGCCGGAGTGGCGCCAGGGGCCACAGCTGGGTGCGCTGAGGGCACCTGGGGGTAGCCCATGCTCCCGCGCATCCAGCGGAGGCAGGGGCAGGTCACGGGGTGGTCGGACCTCGTCGGAAGTGAGCTCGCGGCGGCGCCGGAGTTCGGGCGAGTGCGGGGTTGGCGCTGTGGTGCACAGGAGGGCGAGTTAGAATATGCGTTAGGCTCCTGGTCGCTTCCTGAGCGCGGTGACACGCTCCGAATCGAGCTCAAGCGGCTGCAGTGACGGCGGCGACAAGGTCAGCGGCGGCCGGAGTTCGGCTGCGACGGAGCTATGGCCTAGAGCTCGCAAACGCGAGGGGAAAGAGAGGGGTTCTGCACGGAGGCTCATAGCGGGCTCGTAGAGGTGGTCGGCGAGCTCGGGGGAGGCCGGACAGCGTCGAATCATTGGCTGTTGTCATCGGATCCCGCGGAAGAAGACGAGGGCGAGGACGACGGCACGGGACTCCCAGCGTCACGTGGCTTGGCGATGAGGAAGAGGGCATCTCGGCGGAGCCGTTGGACGGTACGGAGAGGGGTATGGTGGACGGTGGCCACGGTGATCGTCGTTGGCGGCGACGGCTGCGTTCGGTCGCGCTCGAGGAAGGGACTGGAGGGCGAGGGAGAGGCGTTGGGGGTGAACTGAGGGGTCCAGGGGGTCAGGGTGACGACGTGGAGGTCGTCCAGACGTCCAGGGGCGCGGGCGGCAAGCAGGTGGCGCCGTGGCGAGCTTGCGCTCGTCGGCGTCACCTCTGTGCCTGCCTGGCGAGGAAGAAGCAGCTGGCTGGCATGGGCCAGCACAGTGCTGGGCCTGCCAAGTGGGCTGCCAGGTGGGCTGCAGCCAGGTAAGTCCTCTGCTCTCTACTTTAAATTCTGTTTTCTATTTTCTGCAATTGTTTTGGCTTTATTAAAAATGCCAGAGCATTTTCAAAAATGCTAAAAATATTTGTGGGCACCGTTTGGATTATTTCCAGCAGTCCTCATTTACCTTCAAGATTATTTGGACATTTAAAATTATTTATAGCATTTAAATGTCCAAGAACAAATACTGTATGATTTAATTCAATAATCTAGAATGGCCTGGAAAAATGTGCAGCATTTTTGTCAGAGGTTCTGGACCAAAACAAAAATGATGAACATTTAAGAAGGGCATTTCAGGTTCATTGAAAATATTTTTAGGTTGAACCTATTTGAATTCCATTTGGTGCTAGGGTTTGGACATCCCCATTTCAAGTTCATTTGAAAAATAAACATGATGACATGGATGCAGATGCAACTAATTACAAGCAATGATCTAGGGATGTGACAGGCCACTCGGATCATTTTCCAAACATGACATGTCCAAAACATGACATATGCACATATCACATGTCCAGTTCAAATTTGCATATAAATTCAGCTAATTTTGAAACCTAGATAAATTCATAACTAAATAGATAACCTAATTAACATAACCGAAGAACCCTAGCAGAGAGAGAGGGGGGTTTACAGAGGGTGCAGGGGCGAGGAAGCAGGCCCGACGACGGCCGGCAGGGGAGAGGAGGGAGTCGAGGGCCGACGGGTCGGGGCGAGCGCGCCGGGGTCGGGGGAGAGCGCCGGCGCCGGAGTC
>NC_041381.1:373651945-373652441 GCF_002162155.2 Triticum dicoccoides | reverse complement strand
GGACGGGGCGAGCGCCGGGGTCGGGGTCGAGCGCCGGGGTCGGGGGCTAGCGCCGGCGCCGGCGGAGTCGGAGGCGAGCGCCAGGGCCGGGTCGGGTGAGGCGGTGCGACGGGGGAGAGAGAGTGGGGATTTGGGGGGAAAAGGCGGGATGAAGCAGGGCGAGTGAGAATTTCGTAGTTAAGTGGACGTAGCAGTAGCGCATTATGTCAAAACGCGCTGCAACTAACCTCAGTAGCTGTAGCGGTTTAGGAAAAATGCGCTACTACTAAATTCAGTAGCTGCAGCGGTTTATGCAAAACGCGCTGCTACTACCGTCGCTACTACCAGTTTTCCTTTTTATTTTCCTTTATTTTATCCCACTTTTATTTCCCGAGGGCAGTGAACGAAGGGAGGGCGATATATATTGCATCATTTGACGGTTAAATATGTATGCAAAATAGGAACATATATATTACACATCATTGGACCCATGCATAATAATGGCTAAGTGTGTATA
>NC_041381.1:373647641-373651690 GCF_002162155.2 Triticum dicoccoides | reverse complement strand
TTTTCGTTTTTGAGTCAGCTTCTTTCCCTTCTTGTTCATCGAAGAATAATTGAGCCCCTCATTGTGACTTTGCCTTTTCCATGGAGTACGATTTTTCTTAGGTAATGTAGTATTGATTCTTCTTTTGACGTATACTTCATCATCATCGTCATCTTCCCTCATTGGGTTGCCGTACTGATCATAGTCTTCCTCGTTGGCGAATCCATCCATTCCAATGATGTTCCTTTTGCCTCTCCTCACGACAACACGGCTGGGATTGCGCGGGTCAGTTATGAAGAAGCATTGTGTCACGTGCTTAGTGTGTACCCATGGCTCGTTTTTTGCGATAGAGTTCACGGTAGCGCTCTTGGCGTCGGGTATAGTCATGGTAGTGAACATCCGGCTTTCTCTTTCGACATTCTTAGCCCATCTGACACGGAACATCGTCGTGTTGTGCAGTCCAGAGTAGTCAAGCTCCCAGATCTCCTCGACCCTTCCATAAAATCGTTCAGTTGCGCCGTTGTCGCTGCCGGTCATGCATTCCATCGTCACCCCTGAGTTCTGATCATCACTGTCCATATCTTTGGCCTCCATGTAGAACGTGTATCCGTTGATATCATATGCCTGATAGGTTACGAGGTTGGGCGAGGGGCCATGTGCTAAGGCGTATATGAGCAATCCGTCCTTGGAGCCCTCCTCCGGGGGATTAGCAATAATATGCTCTTTGAACCAATGCAAGAAAGTGGAGTTGTGCTCTCTAGTAACTTCGGCGTCCGTCCTGCATAACCCCCGGTCACGATACTTCTTTGCGATAATTTATTTGTGCAGTGCCACGAAAGGATCTACCTCGTCTAGGTGTTGTAGCACTACCAAGTTTGCTCTGTCAAAGTCGCTGCATCGATCTGAGTATGCCACGTGCAGGTTCCTGCGACCGTTGCAGTGACCATCTCCTTCGAGCCTCCCATCGTGCTTGTTAACGGGCAAACCAACACTAACACCAGGCGGCTAGTCTGCGCCATATAGAAAATTCTCACAGAAAGAGATGCACTCTTGTGCCAAATAGCCCTGGATGATGCTTCCATCCGTACAGGACATGTTACGAACGAATCATTTGATGATCCCATTCATCCTCTCAAACGGCATCATGTTGTGCAGGAATGACGGCCCCAGGTCTATTATGTCATCCACAATATGGACACACAGATGCACCATCACGTCGAAGAACGCGGGCAGGAAGTACATCTCAAGCTCATTCAGTATCATAAAGATCTCTTCCTGTAGCCTTTGGAGCTGCTTCACACTGATCGACTTTCGAGAGATGACGTCAAAAAAGTTGCAGAGACCAATAAGCGTGTCATGGACGTGCTTGTCCATTATCCCTCTAAGGGCAACAGGTAGTATCTGCGTCATCATCACATGACAGTGATGAGACTTCATCCCGCTGAACCTTTTCTTGTCCATGTCTAGATATCTGCTTATCTTGCCACAATAACTGGAACTACCTTCGACTCTAGTAAGGCACTTAAAGAATTGATTGATCTCAGCCTGACTTAAGGTGAAGCAAGAAGGGGGGCAATAATCCTCTTTCTTTATTTTCTTGCCCTTCTTCTCCCGTGCCTCTGTCTCCGTCTCTGTCTCGTCTAACATTTTACAGCGCGGCATGTGCAGATCTTCCCTGATTTTCAAATCTTGCAAGTCTTTTCTTGCCTTCGGCCCATCCTTGGTCTTATCCGGCATGTTCATCAGTGTTGCGAGCAAGCTCTCAAGGACATTCTTACAGATATGCATTTGATCAAGGCAATGAGGTGTATCGAGTTCGTGCCAGTACTCCAAGTCCCAGAACACAGACCTCGTCTTCCATACCTCCAGCAGCGGCTCCGGCGCCTTTCTCATCGTCTTTCCCGGCGCGGGGCACTCCTTCCAGTTTTTCAACAGCTCATCGACTTCGGCACCTCTCTGCTTACGTGGAGGTCCTCGATGCTCAGCGTGACCATTGAATAGATCTCCATGGTTTCTCCACGGGTCATCCTGTTCAAGCCATCTTCGATGCCCCATGTACACAATTTTCCCAGACCCGCCATCTTTCCTTGACGTTAGCTGCTGAGACGTCGTATCATCCATGCACCACGTGCATCCGCAATATCCATGGCACACCTTGCCTGCCACATATCCGTAACCGAGATAGTCCTGCACTGTCGTGATCAGCGTGGCTCTCATGTTGAAATACTCACCTTTGCTGGCGTCCCATGTCTTGGCCGGTGTTTTCCATAACGTGTCCAACTCCTCTTGAAGTATCCCCAGATACAAATTAATATTATTTCCTGGTTGTTTCGGCCCTTGAATAAGCATGTTCATGTGAATGTACTTCGGTTTCATGCACAACCAGGGGGGAGGTTGTACATCCATACAAACACGGGCCATGTGCTATGGTTGGTGTTCTGGTTGCCAAACGGATGCATGCCATCGGTACACGCGTCGAGCACGATGTTCCTTGCATCACATTCAAAATACCGATAGAAGCTGTTCAACGCTCTCCACTGGCTTCCATCCTTCACGTGTCTCAGCTTTGGATCATCTCCATCGTCGGGCTTCTTCCTCTCCGTGTGCCAGCGCATTAGCTTAGCTTCCTTGGGATCTACAAAATACCTCTGGAGACGGGGAGTGATCGTTAAGTACCATACAACTTTCTGGGGACATTTCTTCCCGGCCTTCTTGTATCGAGAAGCATTGCACACCGGACAGCTTGTTTTTTCCGCGTGCTCCTTCTGATAAATTATGCAATCATTGATGCATGCATGGTATCTAATGTGTGGCAGATCAAGAGGGCACACGATCTTCTTGGCCTCATCAACACTAGTAGGACATAGATTACCCGCGGGAAGAACATCCTTTAGGTACTTGAGATGCCCATCGAGGCTAGTGTCGGTCCATTTGTTTTTAGCCTTCATCTTCAGGAGTTGGAGCCTGAAACTCAAGCGGGTCACCTCAGGATTGCAACCATCATACAATGGAGTGTTCGAGTCTACCACCAGTTGCTCCAGCTTAGCCTCCTCTCTAGAAGCAGCTCTCTCAGTACTCGTCTCCTTGCGAAGCAATGCTTGAACATGAGGGTCCCGCACAATTGAACTTAGTACCAACGAACTCTTCTGCGTGGAGTCCATGTCGTTCTCTCCGCCGCCATGTCCGGCCCCTTCTCCTCCGCCATGTCCGGCCCCTTCTCCGCCGCCATGTCCGGCCTCTTCCCCGCCGCCATTATCAATCATCTCTTCGTCTTGCCCCGTGTCATCATTGCCTGCCCCGTCGGCATCCTCAACATCGTCATCCTCATCTTCAATTATCCACCGAGTATAGCCATCCATGAAACCAATCATGAGCAGGTGCACTTCGACACGACCATCGTCATGGGGGTCGAGCCAAACTATTCCTTTGCATTTTCGACACGGACATAAAACCTCTGTCCGGTTATTTTCTTTCATGTCCTGCACCACCGATCGCAACCACCTGTCCACCATCGTTCCACTGACCATCATCAACTCTCCACGGTAATAATAAACAAATTGATTATCAAAATGCATGCATGCATCAAAGTCATAAAAAAATTTGGCATGACCTTCCCTAAAAATAGGACATATATGGATCTAGAGTTTGCCCGGAATTCGCCGAAACGGAAATAAATCGACATTTCGGCAAAACATAGGCAACTCAAAAGCACAATTTGGCGGCGTCAACTCATGCCACACACACAATTTCCTCAAACATATCACACACACATAAACATATTTCCATTTTGCAAAAGCATGAAATTTTCATCACCTCTATCTTGATCAAGATTGAGCACACGGTGGAGATGATGTTGTAGGGAGATCAAAAGTGCACAAAGATCTTCTTGACAAAGATAGATCTAGTTAGCTAGGGGGCAAATAGGTCACTTAACTAAATCCTACATCTACCTAGCTACCTAATTTGGGAGGAGACAACTTCAACTAGTGGAGTGGGAAGGAAAAAGAGAAAGGAGATGCATTAATGGAGGTGGTGTAGTTAGGTAGGAGTAATGAAGAGACAGAAAGGTA
>NC_041381.1:373562357-373647267 GCF_002162155.2 Triticum dicoccoides | reverse complement strand
GAGTGGGAGCATGTGGTGGAGGTAGGGGGAAGGGAAGAGAGGAGGGGGAGGGGGAGGTAGGGGGAAGGGAAAGAGAGGAGGGGGAGGGGAGGGACGGGTGGGGAAAGGTGGTGGGTTGGTGCGGGTTAGCAGTAGCGCGGGATCTAAAACGCGCTGCTGCTAAGTAATTAGCAGCAGCGCGCTTCGTGATACGGCGCTACTGCTAACTGGGACAAAAAAGTGTGGCAATTTGAAATTTAGCAGCAGCGATCTCAGAAAAAGCGCGCTACTACTACAACCTTACTAGTAGCGCAGTTCCCGCGACCGCGCTACTGCTAATTAGAGTTAGGTGAACACCACCGGGCGATATTTGTAGCAGCGCATTTTACGCCGAGCGCGCTACTGCTAAATCTTTATCAGCAGCGAGTTTCCAGCACACGCGCTACTACTAGTTAGCAACAGCGCTCCTTTTTGAGCCGCGCTGCTGCTAAGATTCTGTGTATAGGCTTTTCCCTAGTAGTGGGTCTGGGATTGACCCCCGGGTCATTCGAAGACAAGGTAACTCTGAAGTTCGGGTTAGCCGAACACATGCTTCAGATTTATTGATATATGCCTCACGGCTGCCCATGGTATTTTGAGTGTGAAATTGTGCTGACGAGGCACATGGAGCACGAAGAATGTGGGCGTACCGTGGGGCGCGTGTCCCTATTTGCGGAAAACGCATGCGGGTTCCCATGATGAAGAACGGGTTCGAACCTGTTTACTGTTGTCTCTGGCCTGTACGGCGGGTCGGCATCCAAACCTCTATGGGCCGGTTTGGACTTTGGCCGCTAGGGCCGCAATGTGCTCTTCAGTCCAAAGTGAGCGTTCTGTGTTGTCGTTGATAGTTATGAAGCCCGAAGGACCAGGCACCTTCACTTGAGGTACGCGTAATGTGGAACGTCATTGAACTTGGCGAACGCCATTCAGCTGAGGAGGGTGTGATAGCCGTTGCGTAAAGGTGCAATGTCGAAGATCAAGTCCCTACTTCGAAAGTTGTCTGGAGAGCCGAACACTACCTCAAGCGTCACAATGCCTATGAAGAGGGCCTCCACTCCCGGAATGACCCCCTTGAAGGTGGTGTTACTGGGTTCGATCCTTGACGGATCGATCCCCATCTTCCTCACTATGTCTGCGTATATCAGATTGAGGCTACTGCCCCCGTCCATTAGGACTCTAGTGAGGTGGAATCCATCGATGATGGGGTCGAGTACTAAGGCTGTGGATCCTCCGTGGTGTATACTGGTCGGGTGATCCCTGCGATCGAAGGTGATCAGGCAGGCTGACCATGGATTGAACTTCGGCGCTACGGGCTCGACGGATGTACGTCTCGCAACGCTTGCTTCCTCTCCTTGTTTGGTATGTGGGTTGCATAGATCATGTTCACCGTCTTGACCTTGGAAGGAAAGGGTTTTGGCCTCCACTATTCGGCATGCGGGGCTCGTCATCGTCCTTGCTTCATGGGCTTTTGTCAGAGTCTTTGGCTGTAAGCTTGTCGGCCTGCTTTATCACCCAATAGTTACGGTTGGAGTGGTTGGCAGGCTTCTATGGAGCGTCGTGGATCTGGCAAGTCCTGTCCAGGATTGCGTCTAGTTTGGATGGGCCGTTGCCGTTGCCTTTAGGGGAGCTTTCTTTCAGGGTCCGGACTTCGGATTTCGGAATCCGACATTTACTGTCGTATCCTCGCCCTCGCCATCATTGTGGTGATGTTTACACTTGCTCCGTCGGGGCATTTCACTTCCGTCTCGAACCACGGAGGTACCGCATGTGTCGGGGTTGGCATTTTTTCGAGCGAGCCAACTGTGTTCACCCGCGCAAAAGCGGGTCATGAGAGAGGTAAGGGCTGCCATAGTTCTTGGTTTGTCCTGGCCGAGGTGCCTTACGAGCAATTCGTCCTTAACACTGTGCTTGAAAGTGGCCAAGGCTTCGGCATACGGACAGTCAACAATCTGGTTTTTCTTTGTCAGGAATCGGTTCCAAAATTGTCGAGCAGATTCTCTGGGCTGTTGTGTGATGCGATTTAGGTCATCAGCATCCGGAGGCCGGACATAGGTTCCCTGAAAGTTCGCTCAAAAAGTGTCCTCATGCTCTTCCCAACAGCCTATAGAGTCTTTGGGAAGGCTTTTTAACCAGTGTCGAGCCGGACCTTTAAGCTTTAGTGGTAGATATTTGATTGTGTGGGGGTCATCTCCTTGCACCATGTGAATGTGGAGGGGGAAATCATCTATCCATACAGTCGGGTCTGTGGTTCCATCATATGGTTCAATGTTCACGGGCTTGAAGCCTTCCGGAAATTGGTGTTGTATTACCCTCTCTGTGAAGCACAGGGGGTGTGTGGTACCCCGAACTCGGGCTACATCGCGTCGGAGGTCTTCGGCCATCTGAGTCTGATGCTGCTCCCGATATCTATCGTTTCAGTTTGGCTAGTCATGATATTCTTCCTGGTGAATAGGAGAGTATTCCCTGGGTCCATAGATGGACCTGGTACGGCCTCCTCGAGCGTCTAGATCGTGACGAAGATCGTACTTGTAGGCGGGCCACACTTGATCCTTGTCATAACGGCAAGGTGGATGGTGGGGTGTTCGGCCTCGTCAACTTCTCTATCCCGCCCTCTAGGGGGGCGGTCCGGCTGTTCGGTGCATGTGTATGTCAGACGTGTTGGCTCTACGGCCTCGTCGTCAGACTGCGGTAGCAATCTTCGCTTGGGATAGCTTGTTGGTTGGTCGTTCGCGGCCGTACCCTTCTTTGGCGGCTAGCACTTTGGTCCATCGATCATTGAGGGTGTCTTGTTCGGCCTTGACTTTGCACTTTTGTTTCTTCAGGCTGCAAGCGGTGGCTAGAAGCCTCCGCTTGAAACGTTCCTGCTCCAGCGGGTGAGGGAGTCATGGATTAGGGGGTATCTGGATAGCCGAACTGTGTACAACGTCCGGACTATTGAAGCGTGAAGATACAAACTCAAGACTTTGGCCCGTCTCCAGATGGGACTTTCCTTGGCGTGGAAGGCAAGCTTGGAGATCCGGATATTATATTTCCTTCCTTGTAACTGACTCCATGTAAACCCTAGCCCTCTCTGGTGTCTATATAAACCGGAGAGGTTGGTCCTTAGAAGGCCGATCACAATTACATTCATACCATAATAGGCTAGCTCCTAGGGTTTAGCCTCTATGATCTCGTGGTATATCTACTCTTGTACTACCCATATCATCAATATTAATCAAGCAGGAAGTAGGTTTTACCTCCATCGAGAGGGCCCGAACCTGGGTAAACATTTGTGTCCCTTACTTCTTGTTACCATCAGCCTTGATGCATAGATCGGGACCCCCTACCCGAGATCCGCCGGTTATGACACCGACATTGGTGCTTTCATTGAGAGTTCCTCTATGACGTCGCCGTCAGGCTCGATGGCTCCTTCGATCGTCATTAACGATGCTGCCAGGGTGAGACTTTCCTTCCCGGACAGATCTTCGTGTTCGGCGGCTTCGCACTTCGGGCCAATTCGCTTGGCCACTTGGAGCAGATCGATAGCCATGCCCCTGGCCCTCAAATCGGGTTCGGAAACCTGAACCACACGACGGATACCCGAGGAGACTTGATCTTCAGCGAATTCGGGCCAGCGCCAGAGGCGCCGAACAGTCACGATGAGCACGGCTTAGACCTGTTGTCGGACGTTGCTTGGGATATCATCCCGGCAGAAGCCCCGGACCTAAATCCGGGACAGGTTGCGTTGCCTAAAGACGGAGGGCTGGACCCCGCCCCACAGGCCGTACCCTCATCGGCGATGGAGCCGAACACAGGCTTCACTTTTGAGGAAACCGGTGACCCCGAGCCCCTGGATTCGTGTCCGGCTATAGGCTCCAGTCCGTGCGTCCCCGGGCTTGCCGATCCCGGTTGGGCTCCGGTGATGGATTTCGCCGCGGCGGACATCTTTCAGCACTCGCCCTTCGGCGACATACTAAACTCATTCAAAACCCTCTCTTTGACAGAGAATCTCGGGCCGAATTATGTCCGGCTCGAGTGGGAAGCAGGCGACAAAGACATTCGTTGCCCACCCACCACCCACTTCATTGCCACGGTTGATGATTTAACCGACGTGCTGGACTTCGACTCCAAAGGCATCGACAGTATGGACGACGATGCAGGAGAAGACTCAGAATCTATGAGGTGCCGGATTCACGCCTCGCCACACGACATATACATGGTGGATATGCCCAAGGAAGGCGACGGTGACAATCGGGAAGATAACACCCCTGGGCAAAAACCAAAGCGACGGCGCAAACGCCGTTCCAAATCTGGCAACAGTAACAATATCAGCAAGAGCGCCAGAAGAATGGATACTCCGGTCAACCATGAAGGCAATAACGACCAAACAGAACCAGCGATGGAGCAGGACGAACCAGGTCACGCCAAACATAGTCCGGGCCATACGCCCGAAGAAAACGATCCAGAGGGACGAGTTCACCAATCCGGCCCAGGACAAGAAGACAGTCCAGACGACGACGCATTCATCATTCCGGAAGAATGCGTGGAACGAAAGAACCTGCACAGAAAGCTTATGGCCACAACGAGAAGTCTGAAGAAGCAGAAGCAACGGCTTAAAACCACACAGGAAACGCTCAATCGCAGATGGAACAAAGTGCTAGACACTGAAGAAAGGATCGCCATACAAAGAGCTACCCAAAACGCAAGCTACTGCCAGAATTCGATGGCGAGGCTCTTCCACCGAAGAACAACACGACCAGAAGACCAGGAGTACCACTTCATAATCGCAACAAATCAGCTTCAAACAACGCCCACGGTTTATGTGAGCACCTGGAGAGGAAAGCTGGTGCAGCCAGGTCCATCTACGGATCTAAAAGAGACAACCCGGCGAAGGACTATGGTCGTCAAAACAATTATGACAACCAAACACCAGTTCGGAACAAACACCAAACACAACAACAGCCGACGGCATGCCACTGCGCGTCCAGATACAGAGGGGCTGCTCACCCCCTGTGCTTTACTGATGAAGTACTGGACCATGAATTCCGACAGGGCTTTAAACCTGTAAACATAGAGGCATACGACGGAACGACAGACCCAGGGGTCTGGATCGAGGACTTTATCCTCCACATACACATGGCTCATGGAGATGACCTCCATGCCATCAAATACCATCCCCTCAAACTGAAGGGACCAGCTCGGCATTGGTTGAAAAGCCTCCCCGAAAATTCAATCGGGAGCTGGGAGGAACTAGAGGACGCTTTCAGGGCCAATTTTCAAGGGACTTATGTTCGGCCTCCGGATGCTGATGATTTAAGTCACATAATCCAACAACCCGGAGAGTCCGCCCGCAAGCTTTGGAACAGATTCCTCACTAAGAAGAATCAAATCGTTGACTGCCCGGATGCCGAAGCCTTAGCGGCATTCAAGCACAGCATCCGGAACGAGTGGCTCGCCAGACACCTCGGCCAAGAAAAGCCAAGGACAATGGCAGCCCTAACAAGCCTTATCACCCGCTTTTGTGCGGAAGAAGATAGCTGGCTCGCCTGCAAAGGGACCAGCGACCCCAGTACATCCGAAGTAAGGGATGGCAACGAGAAGCCACGGCGTAATAAAAACAAACGCCAAAACAAGGAAGAGAGCCCGGACAACACAACGGTTAATGCCGGATTTCGAGGCTCTCGACCTAACCAGCAAAATAAGAAACCTAAAGGCAGTAAAGAGGGACTGTCCGGTTTGAACAGAGTTCTGGACAGACTATGCCATATTCATGGAACCTCCGACAAACCTGCGAACCACACGCACAGAGAGTGCTGGGTCTTCAAGCAGGCCGGCAAACTAAACGCCGAACACAAGGGAAGGGAAACACCAAGTGAAGACGAGGATGAACCTCACCAACCGAACACTGGGGGATAGAAAACATTCCCGCCAGAGGTTAAAACAGTGAACATGATCCACGCGACTCGCACATCCTTGGGAAGCCATGAACGCGCCCATAAAGACGCATGCGATATAGAGCCCATCGTACCCACACCTAACTACTGGATGTCTTGTTCGATCACCTTCGATCACCTGGACGGCCGAACTAGTATTCGGCGCGAAGGATCAAATGCCTTGGTGCTTGACCCAATAATCGACGGATACCATCTCACTCACGTCCTCATGGATGGTGGCAGCAGTCTCAATTTAATACATGAGGACACTGTCCGCAGGATGGGGATAGACTCATCCAGAATCAGCAAGATTCACACCACCTTTGAAGGGGTGATACCAGGCGTTTAAGCCTACAGCAAGGGCTCCATCATACTGGAGGTAACATTCGGCTCTCCAGGTAACTCCAGAAGCGAAGAACTAGTCTTCATCATCGCACCCTTCCAAAGCAGCTATCAAGCATTGCTTGGAAGAATGGCCTTTGCCCGCTTCAACGCATTGCCGCACTATGGCTACCTTACACTCAAGATGCCCGGTCCACGCAGCATCATCACCGTTAGCGGAACAACGGAGCGCTTTTCACGCGTAGAGGAATACACGACGGCCCTAGCGGCCGGACTATAAGCAGCCTCTAACAAAATTCTACCAAGTCGTTAAGACCACGGACACGGTTAGACGAGTCTGGTAGCCCACATTAAACCAGGGCATTGTATATGTAATCCTATAATGGACACCAGGGGCTAATAATAAAGCCCCACACTCTCGGCTCAACCTTATTGGCAGGCCAGCATTTTACATTTTCTACTATCCATCGCACACTTACGTTGCACTCTTCTATGAGACCCCTCTTTCCGCAGACAATGTTCGCGCGATACCCTTCCAGGATGCGGCACAATGGAGACAAAGGCGCAGACATGCAGCAGGGCCCCGCCCAATAGGTTTCTCTTTAGATTAAGCCCCTGTGTAAACCTTTTCTATTGCCTCTTGTTGTTTCATTATCCCACGGGTTCCATACCCACAGAGGATACTGTCGTTTTTGGCATTACGCCACGACGGATTAATGCACGCACCTGGACATATAGGGTTTATAATGAATGGGCATTCTTGAGCCCATCATCTATTAGAAAGTCCGAATACCTTCGGGAGTGTTCGGCGTCACGAGTTTGGCCTTATATGCATCAGCTCCGAATCATGTCTTTGGTCAAATGTTGGGATTGCCCGGCTCCTGGGTTTGCCGCCTTACGTTCCGTTATAATTGGCTAAGGTGGCCAAAGGAGAACTACTGCGGTTGTGCCCTGGTTATTCCGGATGAGCACCTCAGTAGAGAAAGCCAAAAACTGACCATCATGATACAACGAGAGACTGGCCAACCACTCGATGACTCACCGGAATCTCTACGATTCCTCCGCATTAACGAAGGGCCATTCCCTGGCCCGGTACATACGCGCCCATATTCGGATGCACGCAATGGTACCAGGGGCTACATAGTAGCCCCAATATTAGAATCCCGCGGCCAAGCGAAAGTGTTACAGCTATATAATCCGGTTGCCTAGTTCGACGTGCGATCACCTCCTTGCCGGACCAAGACGTTGGATAAAGAGTGATCAGGCACATTTTTTTCGTGAACACCCCCACATTATATGCGTGGGGGCTGAAGCCAACGACTGCTATCTTTCGGACTACACACAAACACACACACACACACACACACACACATATATATATATATAGGGTGGGACTATTTAGAAACCCCCCCTCTAGAGTTCCTAAATAAGCTTATTTAGGAACCACCCCTCCTAACCTGTTTCTTTTCCCGAAGGGAGCGAGCGAGCTCGGGTCTGCAGGCCATGGCCCGAACCCGCCACCGCGCGCTGCCACCTAACCCGGCCGCCTCGCTCGTGACCAACCACGATCGCTTGCTGGATAAAAAGCGCTAGAAAAGAAAACCAAATCCCCAAATCCAGCACCATCGCCACCCATCTTCTTCCTCGCCACCACTCTCTCTTCCCTCTGCATGCTAGGCGCACCACCGCCCATCCTTTCACCCCACCGCCTACCGCCATAGCCCCGCAACACCGCCCAACCCGACGACCATGGTATTTGGAAACCTCGAGCACTGCTATCCAGGCGAGCAGGGAAGCCACAACTCCTCCTGAGCACATCAACCCCGCTGCTCGCCTTGGCACTCCTGCCATACTTGGCCTTCCCAATGGCGTAGGAGGTGGGCGCGATGGATTCCAGCAACAGGCCTCCCTGGGCGCCTCGTGCCTTCCCTCTCCTCGCCTCCTTCCTCATCGGGCATCCATCCATGGGATTTGAAGGTCCCCGTCGTCCAGCGAAGGCTCGCGGGATCCAGTGGAGGCCCTGCGCCCTGCGGCACACCTCCCCCTTTCCAGTCGACGGCCACGGCCACATCTCCAGTGCCTCTTCACCGGCCGACGAGAAAAGCACTTGTTGTTCCCCTCCTTTCCTCGTGTAGGTGCTGGTCGCGGTTACCCATGGCCGTTGCAGCAGTTGCCAGATAGGTGGGCGAGAGGGGGCCTGTTGGGTGGCGCACACGGGGGAGGTTGCTGGTGGCGGCACACCGACGGGGTGGGCCGGGGTGGCGCACCGGCAGCCATCGTCGCCAGGCCCAGGGACTCAGCACCGGCGCTCCCGCCCGGAACTTCATCACCTCGTCTGCTCCACCCATCTCTTCATCTGCCATCGGCTGGGGTGACCTGATTCATGGCAAGCACGGCCGGATCTACTCCATTGCATCGTGTATGATCCACAAGTGCTCTCCTCCATGTCATGCGCCACCCGTCACGAGCCATCATCGTCGGCTTCGCCGACCACGGGCTCCCCTGCATCATCCCCCCACATCGCCTTCGACCAGGGACTCATCACCTGCGCCGGATCCGCCGCCCACCAGTGCCTCCAAGATTGGCCGCCCTCGCCCTCCGCCTCCAATGAGGCCTAATCCTCCGGCTTCCGGCTCAAGCGGCGATTAATTTTCCTAAACAAAACCGTTATTGCCTTTGAGTGCATGGGGTTGCAGAGTTAGTGAACTAAAACTGTAGCAGTTGACTTGTGCTTAGATTAGCAGTTGACTTATGTTACTATAGCCATTAGTTTCTTTAGAAGTTACTATCATTTTTAGGTGGAGAAGTTAATCCATGATACTGTAGCAGTTAACTATTAAAAAGGTGAAAAAAGCTTTTACTTAAGTAAAGAGGGAAGTTAGTGTTTTGTGACGTGTGAGTCAAGTGCACGAAGTGCAACAGTTAAGTGTTTCAAAACTGTAATAGTATAACAAAGTTTTTTATACTGTTACTCCAATTATTATTGGATATGGCAGTTAACTGGGCGAGTTGTGAAAGTTAACTTGAACACTTAAATACCGGCGCACTCGAGCAGTTTGCGTGACCTTGGCAAAAAAAAATTAATGAAAGAAAAAAAGTTGATATCTTCAGTCAAGCAGTTCACTAGTTCTTAACTGCCGCAGTCCCGACAGTTAGCTATTTCAGGCCCCGCAGTTGGAATGACCCAGGAAAAAACTAAAAAATAAAAAAAATTAGTACCTTCAGTTATCCAGTTAGCTTGTTGTTAACTACCGCAATCCCCAACAGTTAGCTATTTCAATACCGACAGTTAGCTTGATCAGGGAAAACCAGGAAAAAACAAAAAAAAAGTGTCTTAAGTCACGGCAGTTAGCTTTGTCGTCATACGTCAGTTAGCTATTCTTGTCGGGCAGTTAGCTTGTTCATAGCAGTTAACTAGGTGTAATTAACTTTCACAATCTGTGGAGTTAACTTCTGAAAAATTGCGGCAGTTAATGTGACCCGTGCAAAAAAAGAATGATTTTTTTTGCATATTCGGTCCGGCAGTTAACTTGGTGTACTGTCGCAATCCTGACAGTTAGCTATTTCAATCCCCGCGGTTAGCTCGACCCCCCAAAAAATGAAAAAAAAACTAGGTCCGACAGTTAACTTGGTGTGCAATCCCAACAGTTAGCTATTTCAGCCCTGGCGGTTAGCTCGACCCGGAAAAAAAGAATGAATTTCTTTTAGTATTTTTGGTCCGGCAGTTAACTAGGTATCAACTGCCCCAATCTCCGACAGTTAGCTATGTTAGTCCTGGTAGTTAACTTGAACCGGGAAAAAAAGAATAAAAGAAAAAAATTAGTTCATTCGGTACGGCAGTTAGCTTGCTCAGCATGGGGCAGATAGGTATTCTGCTAGAGCAGTTAGCGTGTACTGTAGCAGTCGGGCAAAAAATGTCAAAAAATGATGTTAGTTTTTAGAAAACTTCTCTTAAACCATAGCAAATTTGAGAATGTGTTATATATGCCAAAGTTTGGGCTAATCGGTAACTTTCTAACGGTATATTATACGCATCATTCCGATAAATTTCTTAAAAATTCCTGTCACAAAAACATTGAAAACTCGTTTGATGCATTTTCAGTTCTTTAAATTTTCTTTAAAAATTGAACCGATTTCGGGAAAACGGTCAACATGAGTTTTCTGCTCCTTTTCAACAGCTATCCAACGATATATCATATGCATCATTCTGATGAACAGTTCAATAATTACGACTAAAAGACAATGCGAAAAAATGGTGCCAGAAAAAGTCCGCCCCACAGTTAACTAGTATAGGTTGCACAGTTAACAGTCTGTTCTTGGGCAGTTAAGAAGGGTTCCTGAATAGCTTATTCAGGAATGGGTTGCAGAATAGCTTGGATGTATATATATATATATATATATATATATATATATATATATATATATATATATATACGGCCGCACAGGGGACACAATCATATTTTCAGACACAAATTATAAATATAACCTTCTAATCAAAATGTTTTTACAATAATTTGAATCAACACTCGAAGAGGAGATTCTTCGGGCACTGTGCCTCTATCAGGCGGGCATCCTCCGTGACCTGCGCCAAGTAGTGACCGGCCGTATATTGACCCCCTACCGGATCCTAAGACGCTACCATAGTGGCATCCATATCCGTCCAATACGCTTTAACGCGTGCAAGGGCCATCCGCGCACCCTCTATGCATGCTGACCTCCTCATGGCATCGATCCGGGACACGACCCCAAGGAATTGTTGCACTCAACCAAAGTAGCTGGCCAGCTTAGGCTCCTTCGGCCAAAGATGATCTATTATAGACCGCATCGCAAGCCCGGACAGCCTATGCAGCTCCGCCACAGCAGCCATCTTATCACTTAATGGCAGCAGGCGAGTGGGAGCATGGAACTGCGACCAAAAAAGCTTCTCCACCTCCTTTTCACCCTGATCTTTGAAGAACTCCATAGCATCAGCCGTACTCTTTGCCAGGTCCGCGTATGCGTCCGGTGAGCTCCAGCATCTATCAAGGGGAGCGTACTTCGGATCGAAGAACTTCGTCCGCAGCAAATAGGAGCCTCCAGCCGCGATTTTTCCGGCCTGTTGAAGCTCCTCCCGCGCACCCCTGAGCTCGGTCCGTATTTCCTTGGTGGCATTCAGCGCCTTGCTCAGGTCAGCTGACTTATCTTCATGCTCCTTCTTCAGGAGCTCATACCGGTCAGCGGCATGTTTTAACTCGATAGCCATTTCGGCTATCTTTTCCTCGCTTCGGCGATGAGCAGCCTGTTCGGCTCTCAATTCCTCGGCCGCCTTTAGGGCAACCGCATTGCTCACCCGAGCCTGTTCCTTGGCTAGAGCAAGTTCAGCCCTCAGGGCCTCCACGACAGCAGCACCATCTGCAGTCCGAACAAATTATATTAATACATGCCACCTTAATATTTTCCTATGCAATGGGAGAGAGGGCACATACCTTGTGATGTATCCAGCCGCTCATTCATCAGAGTAATATCGGCATCAATCGACCCAATTTGCCTCGATAGTTCGGCAACTTCAATGGATGGGCCGGCGGCCGGACCCACAGGTACCTGCACATGTTTACAGCACTATCATTGGTTTATGATCCCCCGTTTGCCGCCTAGGGCGGGCAACCAAAGTCTCAGGGGATGCTATCTATATGGAGCACACCTAGCGCGTGCCTTACAACCAAAGAAATAGTGAGTTTTCCATTACATACCTCAAAACCTCTGAGCAGGCTTGTGAATGCTTCATTCAAACCGCTTGTAGCGGATGAAATCTTCTTGAGCACCATGCTCATTAATGAGCGGTGCTCCTCCGAGAGCGTAGCTCACTCCAGTAAGCCCGTCAGTACGTCCAGACTCAGGGCGGCCGACGCATTGGCTTCCGGCCTTGGCGGATCCGGGCTCCTCCGTGACGACACCTCGGTGTCGCCCGCGTCAAGAACCGGAGAGGCGGGTGGGGTCTCGCTCTCCATCATCTCCGGAGGAAGGTCGCCCGAAGACGATCCCTGTTGAGAAGAGCTGCCAGCCGGACTGCAAAAAGTTGAATCTTGGTCATTGATCCAGGAGAAATACAGTACCTTTTAAGTTAATGATTGACTTACGACTCGTTGGAGGGCTGGCCCGTTGGAGGGCATGATGCGGTGATGGTGCCTGTCGGGGCAAGGACCCCTGGGGATCCCTTTTTTCCCGCGTGGGGAGGCAACCTCGACCTCTCCTCCCCGACTATCCCTGGTTCAGATGCGTAGTGTGGGGGGTTTGGATCTCTCATCCTTCCCCTTGTCTTTCCCCGAGGGCATTTTGCTGAGTACCCGATCGAGCATCTTGGCCACGGTAGGGGCGGGCGAGCCTTCGGGAAGTGGCGCTGGACACCTGATTCTCTCCGCCTTGCTGAGCCATTCCTGGACGCGGATGATATTTAAAAAATCTTGACAAATACAAAATAGGGTGTCCGGTAGTAAGGCTACTTACTTGAGTATCTAGGCGATTGCAGCTTAGGCCCGCATCCTCGATGGTATCCGGACACGTTACCTTCCGTCCGAAGAATAATTTGCACATCTCTTTGAGCTTTAAGCCGAAGAAGTGTTTCACCGTCCGCGGACCCTCTGGATTGAACTCCCACATCCGAAGAGGCCGGCGCTGGCACGACAACATCCGCCGGATTAACATCACTTGCATTACGCTGACAAGGTTGATATCTCTCTCGAGAAGCTAGCGGATGCGGTTCTACAGTATTGGTACGTCGCCTGCGAGCCCCCAATTATGTCCTACGTCTGTCCAGGACACCAACTGCGATGGGGGGCCCGAGCGGATCTCAGGGGTGGCCACCCACTTTGTGCCCCTTGGGGCTGTAGCATAAAACCACCTCTGCTGCCATACGTCAGATACTTCTGGGGAAGAACCCTCCGGCCATGGGGCGTCAGCGTTTCTGCTTATTACGGCACCTCCGCACTCCATGTGTCGCCCCTCGATCATCTTCGGCTTCACATTGAAGGCCTTGAGCCATAAGCCGAAGTGTGGCGTGACATGGAGAAAAGCCTCGCACACGATAATGAACGACGAGATATGGAGGATAGCATCTGGAGCCAGATCATGAAAATCCAGCCCATAATAGAACATGAGCCCCCTCACGAAGGGATGGAGGGTGAAACCCAAACCATGGAGGAAGTGTGGGACAAAAACAACACACTCATTGGGCTCCAGCGTGGGGATAACTTGCCCTGGAACAGGAAGCCTGTGCTAGATATTTGCGGTTAGGTATCCAACGTCCCTAAGCTTCACAATGTACTTCTCCTCGATCGAGGAGGTGACCCACCAGCCTTGAGGATCAGATCCGGACATACTGGCGGATTCCGGAGGGGTGGAGCTTAGGTTTTGGGTGTTAGAACTCGAGGTGCGAGAAGGCGCGATGAAGGTGAAGAAAGAGGTATAGGTCTCGACCCCTTTATAAAGAGGGTGAATATCAAGAGTCCCCAGTGTGACCGTTTGGGGTTTATTTAAAAACACACGGGGTAATACCAACGGCCGTCATGGGGTCACGCACGCTCATATTGATGGAAAATCCCGTAATAAAAGGGACACGATCTTTGCCTCGACAGGACGTGCCAATAAAACCGCCTCGTAACGCGAGTCGTTATGGGGTAGGAGATGTCGGTTCACATTGGACCGAGCCACAATACAAGGGCACGACGCACAAAGATTGCCAGCAAATCAGATCTATACCATACGGAGATCATCTTGTGGATCCGGACACGGTCTACGTGTTCGATAACCATTTTGGAGTATTCGGAGGAGGAACCCGCCTTGCAATGCCGAAGACAATACTGCACACCGGACTCATCATCATTGAAGCCTGGTTCAGGGGCTACTGAGGGAGTCCTGGATTAGGGGGTATCTGGACAGCCGGACTGTGTACAATGTCCGGACTATTGAAGCGTGAAGATACAAGACTCAAGACTTCGGCCCGTGTCCGGATGGGACTTTCCTTGGCGTGGAAAGCAAGCTTGGCGATCCGGATATTATATTTCCTTCCTTTTAACTGACTCCATGTAAACCCTTGCCCTCTCCGGTGTCTATATAAACCGGAGAGGTCGGTCCTTAAAAGGCCGATCACAATTACATTCATACCATCATAGGCTAGCTCCTAAGGTTTAGCCTCTACGATCTCGTGGTAGATCTACTCTTGTACTACCCATATCATCAATATTAATCAAGCAGGAAGTAGGGTTTTACCTCCATCGAGAGGGCCCGAACCTGGGTAAACATCTGTGTCCCTTACTTCTTGTTACCATCAGCCTTGACGCACAGATCAGGACCCCCTACCCAAGATCCGCCGGTTTTGACACCGACAGCAGGTCTTTGGGGACGATGAAATCTCCATCCCTGAGACTGGCCTCCACTTCAGAGAGTGGGAGGTAGTTTCTATCTTCAAAGTCATCGAGGTTTTCTAGGTTAAACGGGTCCTCCCGCCCTGCGGTGTCATTGTGATGATGTTCGTTAGCTGCGGCTCCGGCGAGGTCATCCATATTATTCACGGTATCATTCGCCGCGGAGTCCATGTTGCTCGCGTGGCTTCGACGTGGCTTTGATCGATGACGCTGTCTCCGGTGCTTGGGCGGCTGATCTCCGGTCTTGTCTTTTTCCTAATTAGGAGTGCCATCACTGTCCTCGGGGGTATCCACCATGTAGATATCGTAGGTGGACGCGGCCGATCATCGACCAGTGACCGGGGGGAGGGGGTAACATCAGTATTAGTCATGGCTCCGCTATCCTTGTCCATGTATTCGGTGTTTTTCGAATTATAATCAACATATCGGTTAAATCATCGATAGTGGCTACCAAGTGAGTGGTGGGTGGGACATAAAATTTCCCGTGGCACGCCTCGAAGGGTTGATATGGTTGTGGGCGGAGGACATGTCCTCCTGGATGGTCATTTTCTAGATTCGGTCTAGCGCCTCGTTTAACATAGCGAGGGTCGCCAAATTTGAGGGCTCTAGGCCAAGTTCTGCTGTAACGGGGTGGGGGGCAATTAGTGCATAGGCTGAGCTAAACTCGGGGTACGGTGTCGGGTCCTTGAGAGGGTCTGGATTGTCACTGGGACTAAGGATAGGCCTTGGTTTTCACGCGTGGTTTCCACGCCGGGATTCAAGATTGAGTTGCTTCGGGCCAGGGGTGACGCCTGGCCATCAGTTGCCAGCTCGTCATAAGGGCTTAAGGCCAGAGGAGGGATAGGCCCTCCGCAGACATGACAAATCTGGCCGAAGGTGGAGTTTGGCCCCCGCTTGAAGCGGAGCCCTCCTGGCTCGAAGCTGTTCGGAGGGCGGGGGCCGATTTGTAGATCGGATCGGAGGGGGACTCCAAAGCGGGCATGGCGAGGCCCGCGAGGGTGCAGGAGGGGGCAGTGAATCTAGCGAAGACTAGATCGCCCTGCGTGTTCGCAACATATTCTATATTACCGAATCGAATTCGGTGTTCAGGAGCGAAGTTGTCGATCTGACCCAAACGGACAGTCAGATCGGCGTACAGCACGATGCTGCCGAACGCGAAGAGTTGGCCGGGGACAAAGAGGTCCCCGGATCCGACGCCTTCTCCCATGATCAGGCGAGCCATCGATCCTTTGGGTGACCCCACAGCGGAACTCTCAATGAAAGCACCAATGTCGATGTCAAAACCGGCAGACCTCGGGGTAGGGGGGTAATACCCAGTGTTTACCCAGGTTCATATAGGACGACGAACACAGTGTTTACCCAGGTTCGGGCCCTCTCGAGGAGGTAATACCCTACGCCCTAATTGATTACATTGGTTGTATAGTATGGTTTACAGAGTAGATCTACCTCGAGATCAGCACGAGCTAAACCCTAAGGTGATGAGGTGATGAATATAGCCCTTGCCCTAAAGACTACAACCCTCGGTTTATATAGACACCGATAGGGTTAGGGTTATCGGAGATACATTATAATAAGAGAGAAAGATATCCTACCTATCCTTGACTTGGAGGGCACACCATGGCTTCACAGATCTCCTATCGCAACGCGGCTTCATCAGTCCGGCCCATATGCAATGGGCCAACGCCCTGAGGACCCCTTAGTCCATGACTCACTCAGTGGGTAACGCCACCACCTCTCTATGACATTCTTTGAATTTGAGTTTTTCGTCATTTGCAATTTCGTCAATCTTTCCAAATTCGTCATTTGAAAATATATAGATTTTCATGTCCTAAACAACATACACATATTGCTATTTCTTCAATTTGATTTCTTCATCTATGTGGATGTGATCGGACCCGCTCCCCTCTATGCTAAGCTCAACCCACTCTGTTCACAAATTCTTCATATGCATTCTACTCGACACTGTTCAAAGTCTTCACTGTGTCCTTGATAGCTGAAGAAATTGTGAACACTCTTTAAAAATTTCTCAAAGTTTTTCTGGCGATTGCCGCAGTAACTTATCCCACGCCTCACATGCGTGGATAAGTGCGAACATGCATGCGTGACATGTGTCACCGACATGTGAATGGTCAAGGGCTTATCCATCCAAAAATTCCGAGGGCGACTCAAAGTGTCGTGCGTGAAGAACCTGCCGAGGTGACTGCATCAGTCACGCCTGATGAAACTGCTCCAACCAGCTCCTCATCAGTAGCTCCAACACTGAATTCATCTTTGAAGCTTATCACCCCTCCTTCTGCATCAGAAGCGAAGAAGACAAAGGCTACTGAGCAAGAAGCTAAGAAGAGAAAGGCATTAGCTCCACCAATGCATGAATCTCTAAAGAGATTGAAGACGAAAACATTGTCTTCAATTGTCATTCCTATCGATGCAATTCCAATATCATCAGCGCCCCCTGCTCGTAATCTTGAGAATCTTCAAATGGTTTTATATGGGGTGGATTATGAAATCCCTTAGGCTGATGAAGACGAAGGAGATACCCATTCTGCTACTAACATAGAGCAATGGATGAAGACATTGAGGTTGATACTAATGTATCTATGCCTCAAGATGCTACCCAAAGCCCTTAGCGCACTCCACTGATTGAAGAAACTGAGGAGGAAGTGGATATTTCTGGCGAGACAACTCCTCCACTCCATGACAAATATTGGGAACCAGCTCACCCAAATTTTCCCCTCAGCACTCCCCTCACAACACAGCCTCAGTCGCCTCAGCGCGTTGAAGAAATTCCTACTGGCTCTAAAGAACAATGACAAAAGCTCCATGACATTCCTGAAGAAGTTCCAGCTGCAGCAGCTGATGAAATTGCTCAAGATGACCCTGATGTTGATGTCCTCAATGCATCTCCTCGCTGTGCGGACTCAATCCCCTCAGTAGATACTGACGCAGTCCCAACAGCTACAGCTGAGGA
This sequence comes from Triticum dicoccoides, assembly GCF_002162155.2. Taxonomy (NCBI): domain Eukaryota; kingdom Viridiplantae; phylum Streptophyta; class Magnoliopsida; order Poales; family Poaceae; genus Triticum; species Triticum dicoccoides. The sequence goes on along the minus strand of NC_041381.1, from coordinate 373,629,628 downwards.
AGTTGCTCATGCTCTAGCCATCACCGATCCAAATGACTCAACTGGGTCTCCACGACCAGTTCTTGATGTCAGAAAGAAAAGCCACAATCTTCAACCTGTCCCAGTGATGCCCAAGATTGGCAAAGGCCTCAAGCGACCAAAATTTGATAGCGCCAAATTCTTTGAAGAAAAGAATTTCTTCATTGACGAGACACCTTATGACTCGGCCAAACTTGGCCAAACACAAATGAACTTCTATGCCTCACTATTTTTTGACAAGAAGAAGGTATTCCAGCATCATCATATTCCTCATGTGGATATGGAATCGATTCCCTGCTTCCGGCCAGTTTTGGTTGTTATTCATGATGCCGGTCTACTAAGCTTCTGCACTGACATCTGCGACTGGAATGAAGAACTGATTCTTCAATTCTATGCAACTGTTCACTTCTCTGGCAATGCTGATGGCACTACAACTTTGGCTCTGGACTGGATGAGTGGAGACTCGCTTCAAATTGCCAATCAATGAATTTCTTCGAGCTCTTACAATGGATCCACCCCAAGAAGGAGCAAAGAAAATATATGAAAAACCTGAGCTACCTAATCACCTGATGCAAGTGCTGATGAATCCTATGGCTGAAGAAAATGCTCCAAGGACGACCTTCCTAGTGAAGGATTTGTTATATGTGCCGAAGACTATATGATTGGAACTCTAGCAAGCATCCGCAACTACTAAAGATCATTAAGGTCGTGAAACCCAACCATGCATTAAGTATCAAGTCCTCTTTATCTCATACGCAACAACCCACCTACTCGGGTTTAAGCTTCTGTCACTCTCGCAACCCACCATAAGCAAACCATGAACATATTGCAACGCCCTACAGCGGGATCCCCTCACATTTGCGTGAGATGGAGGGCACCGTAGGACAACACCATAAATAAAATATACAATCATACCAACCAAGATCACGATTAACCCACAGGACAAAACAGATCTACTCAATCATCATAGGATAGCCAAATATCATTGGGAAATAATATATCGAGTTGAGCACCATTTTTAAGTAGAGATTACAGCAGGGAAGAGAGGTGTTACACCGCTGCACAGAGGGGGAGAAAGTTGGTGTTGATGGTGGCAAGATTGTTTATGTAGATTGCCGTCACGATCCTTGCCCCGGCGACACTCTGGCACCAACAGGAGAGAGGGGGAGAGAGCCCCCTCTCCTTCTTCTTCCTTAGCCTCCCCCCTAGATGGGAGGTGAGTTTCCACTCTGGTCCATGGCCTACATGGAGGTGGAGTGGCGGGAGCCCCTCCGAGATTGGATCTCCCTCTCTGTTCTCTTCTATTTCGCGCTCCCCAGATCTGGCCCTTCATGGTTTCTTAAATTTCGGGAGATCAGTAACTCGGATTGCGCTAAAAATTTACACAACTTTTTTCCAGAAAATATCTTTCTTACACCAGAATAAGGGCTCCAACCAATGTTCGAGGAGGGCACAAGACACCAGTGCACGCCTAGGCCCTGGTGGCGCACCCTGGTGGGTTGTGGGCACTATGCGCCCCCGTTTGCGTTGATTCAACCTCCTAAAAATCACATATATTCCAAAATAATTCTCCATAAATTTTTGTCGCATTTGGACTTCGTTTGATATGGATTTTCTGCGACACAAAAAACATGCAACAAACATGAACTGGCACTGGGCACTGGATCAGTAAGTTAGTCCAATAAATCATATAAATTGTTGCAAAAAGTATCTAAAAGTTGTATAATATTGGCATGGAACAATAAGAAATTATAGATACGATGGAGACGTATCAGCATCCGCAAGCTTAATTACTGCTCGTCCTCGAGTAGGTAAATGATAAAAAGATATTTTTTATGTGGAATGCTACCTAGCATAATCTTGATCATATATCTAATCATGGCATGAATACTAAGACATGAGTGATTCAAAGCAATAGCCTATAATTTGACATAAAGACATCAATACTCGAGCATCCCAAGAAACAATCATGTCCTTCAAAATATCAAATGCTAAAGAACGTTATCCCTACAAAATCATATAGCCTTGTCATGCTCTATCTTCTCGGCTCAAAGTATAAATCATGTACTACCACGGTGCCAGTCAAGAAATTGGTTCATACTTTTTAATGCGCTTCAACATTTTCACTCTCACGCAATACATGAGCGCTTGCCATGGATATAGCACTATAGGTGGAATAGAATATGATGATAGGGGTAAATATAGAGAAGACAAAAAAGTAAGAAAGTCTCACATCGATGCGGCTAACCAACAGGCTATGGAGATGCCCATCAATTGATATCAATGCGAGGAGTTGGGATTGCCCTGCAACGAATGCACTAAGAGCTATAAGTGTATGAGAGCTCAACATGAAAAGTAAGTGGGTGTGCATCTAATCCTATAATGAAAAATTCCCACTAGTATATGAAAGTGACAACATAGGAGACTCTCCATATGAAAAACATGGTGCTACTTTGAAGCACAAGTGTGGAACTAGCATGCCCCTTCTCTCTTTATTTTTTTTTCTTTTATTTTTTTCTTTCTTTTTTTCTTTTTTTATATTTTTTTCTCTCATTGTCCGGAGTCTCATCCCGACTTGTGGGGGAATCACAGTCTCCATCATCCTTTCCTTACTAAGGCAATGCTCTAAAAATTAATAATGATGATCATCACACCTCTATTTACTTATAACTCAAAATAAATAAAAATTGCAACTCGATACCTATAACAAAATATGACTCTATACGAATGCTTCTGGCAGTGTACCAGGATGTGTAATGATCTAGTGTAACATGTATGAAAAATGATGAACGCTGGCTGAGCCACATACTATGTCAGTTATATGATCATGCAAAACAATATAACAATGAATGCTCAAGTCATCAAAACGGAGGCGGTGGAAGTTGCATGGCAATATATCTCGGAATGGCTATGGAAAGGCCGTAATAGGTAGGTATGGTGGCTGTTTTGAGGAAGATATAATAAGGCTTATGTGTGATACAACGTATCATATCACGGGGTTTGGATGCACTGGCGAAGTTTGCATCACGTCTCGAGGTGAGAAAGGGCAATGAATGGTACCGTAGAGGCTAGCAAAATGCGGAAAGGTAAGAGTGTGTATAATCCATGGACTCACATTAGTCATAAAGAACTCATATACTTATTGCAAAAGTTTATTAGCCCTCAAAGCAAAGTACTACTACTACGCATGCCCCTAGGGGGGAGGTTGGTAGGAGTTAACCATCGCGTACCCCCGACCTTCACACAAAGATAGACAATCAAGGATAAATTGTGCTCCAACTTCCCGGCATAACGAGAGACTATACATGCATGCTTCGGGAATCACAAACCTTAACACCAATATCTTACTAAACACGATCATCCACTAGTACCTCCCACATATTATCATCTCTATATCGCAAAACTATTGCAAGGAATCAAACCTATCATATTCAGTGATCCACAAGTTTTATGTAGGATTTTATGACTAACCATGCAATTGAAAAATTCCTATTGACTCTCTAAATAGATATAAGTGAATCATGAGAGTTTAATTCTTTCTACAAAAGATCATGCTCTAACAAATATAAGTGAAGTAAAAGAGCATTCTACGAACATCGGTTTTCTATGTGAAGAGAAACAGGGAGTCCAAACTTCAAATGATATAAGTGAAGCATATGAAGCATTCTATAAAGCCATACTCAAAAGATATAAGTGAAGTGCAATGAGCATTCTATAAATCAACCATGGACTATCTCATACCAGCATGGTGCATAAAAGAAAAATGAAAACTAAACAGAAAAGATGCTCCAAGATGTACACATATCACATGAACGGAACGAATCCGAAAACATACCGATACTTGTTGAAGAAAGATGGGATGCCTTCCGGGGCATCCCCAAGATTAGACGCTTGAGTCTCCTTGAACGTTTACTTGGGGTGCCTTGGGCATCCCCAAGCTTGAGTTGTTGCTCCTCCTCCTTCTCCTCACATCGAGACCTCCTCGATCTTTGAACATTTCATCCACACAAAACTTAACCAAACTTTTAGTGGCGAGGTTAGTGAATATGGCATTGAAATACCATCATGTACTGTTGTAACATTATTGTATAAATATAAACAAACATTACCCATTATATGCTATCATAATTCTATGGCCCCATGTAAAGGAGGCTTCAACAAGAATTCAAACATGCGCAAATAATGGAGCTATAACAGCAATCTGTGAAAACAGGACAGTCTGTAAAGATTTCAACATCCACCATACTTATATAACTCTAAAATTCTGAAACATTAGGATGAAATAAAAAATTTGTATAGAAAGATAGTACAAAAAGTTTTAGAACCGTTTGACATTCCAGTAAAAAAATGTAAAATCGCGCACTACAACCAAAGTTTCTGTTTCTGCACCGCACATACCACCAAGCAATCTAATCATCCTAAAGGCAAATCTTGGCACATGATATAATACAATGGATTTGTACAAGGGGATAATTATTTTTGTTGAAAATTTTCTGTAATTCAGATTCGCAAAGTTTCCATGGGCATGAACAAAGTTCAAGGCTTGCTCCCACTTCCACAATGCTTGTCCCTCTCACTTTCACTTTTCTTTTTGTGAAGTGTTAGGTTCCCCTCTATATATTTTTTTGTTTTTAAACTTTATAAAAGCACTCAACTGAAATAAATGACTCTCTAAAACTTCTGGGTTGTCTCCCTGGCAGCGCTTTCTTTAAAGCCATTAAGCTAGGCATAAAGTGCTCAAGTAATGAATCCACCCGGATCCCAAGGTATATCAAAGCCAATTTGAATTAACAATGATTTGGCATTTAGTAGTGAGCACAAAGCAACATATATCAAGCAATGACGAAGTCTAACTCTCTTCCTATGCATCGGCATGTCATACAAGAACAATTCATGCACATCAAGTAAAGGCCAATACATAGCATAAGAAGTTTCTTGCAATTTTATCGTGTTGGAAACATAAAGAGGTGGAGATGTAGTACCTCTCTCATAATAATTGCAAGTAGGAGCAACAAGCACATTCATATTATATTCATCAAAATCATCATGTGTAATGGTAAAAGGCAACCAATCAATGTAATCCTTAATAAGTGCAAACTTCTCCGATATAGTGTATTTTGGAGAATTCAAAAAGATAATAGGACTATCCTGTGTGGGTGCAATAGCAACAATTTCATTCTTAACATAATGAACTAGAACAAGTTCATCTTCATAATCATAATTCATATTGGCATCTTAGCCACAAGCATAGCAAGCATCATCAAAAAGGGATATTTCAAATGAATCAACGGGATCATAACAATTATCATAGCATTCATCCTTTGGTAAGAACAAAGGGACATTAAAAAATGTATGAGTTGAAGAGTTACTCTCATTAGAATATGGGCACGGGTGATCAATCTGCTCTTCCTCCTTTTGTTCTTCGCTCTCCTCCTCATCTTTTTCATCCAATGGGCTCACAATATCATCAATTTCTTCTTCCATAGACTCCTGCAAAATATTAGTGTCTTCCAAGGTAGTAGACATTCTCTCCATAAATACATCAATATCGTAATTGCATTTATAATTATCAAAACAATATTTAAGGATAGCAAAATTTTCAGGTCTATAAACTGAATCATCAAAATCTTCAAACATATCAAACAAAGATTCAATTTCATAAGCACCCTTAAAAGCAATAAATTCTTCTATTCGTTCCACATCATAGTAATCATATATACCATTAGCATAAGAAGAGAATGTTTCATTATCATTAAATTTGCATGAAAAGGGAAGATGTGGAGCGCTCATCCTAGAGCAACAAGTATAATCACATCTCAAGCATAGCTCATACCAGTGCGACATATGAATTTGATCCCATAACAATTTCCCTTTATGAGTGAAGCGATAATCCCTAAAGTATTCACGTTGATCCAACGTTACTCCCATTATATAGTTGAATGGGGTTTTCTCAGGATTATCAAAGTAGTGCATAATATCTTTCACATAATGAGAATCAAGGGTTTTAGGAGGTTCCCCATCTCCATGAGTAGCAAGTACACTAATTTTTTTGGTGTTTCATGCTCCATATCCATAACTAAAGATAGACAACAACTTAGAACAGGAAATAAAAACTACTTAGTGATAAAGCAAACAAGCACACACGAGAATATTCAGCCCACGCTATTGCTCCTGGTAACGGTGCCAGAAAAAGGTCTCAATAACCCACAAGTATAGGGGATCGTTTGTAGCCTTCTTTGATAAATAAGAGTGTCGAACCCAAAGAGGAGCTAAAGGTCGAACAAATATCCCCTCAAGTTCTATCGACCACCGATACAACTCTACGCACACTTGATGTTTGCTTTACCTCAAACAAGTATGAAACTATTTGGCAAGAATAAAACTATGAGTACTTTGCGAGAATAGAACTACAAATAAATTTCAAGGTAATAAAAGTGGATAGCTTTTGTCAACAAGAAATTCATTTGTCCCTAGGTAATCGATAACAAGTATTGGTAATCGTTCTTGCAATTTTATATGCGGGAGAGTCATGAGCTAACATACTTTCTCTACTTAGATCATATGCACTTATGATTGGAACTCTAGCAAGCATCCGCAACTACTAAAGATCATTAAGGTCGTGAAACCCAACCATAGCATTAAGTATCAAGTCCTGTTTATCCCATATGCAACAACCCACCTACTCGCGTTTAAGCTTCTGTCACTCTCGCAACCCACCATAAGCGAACCATGAACATATTGCAACGCCCTATAGCGGAGGGCCTCACGTTTGCGCGAGACGAAGGGCACCGTGGGACAACACCTTAAATAAAATATACAATCATACCAACCAAGATCACGATTAACCCACAGGACAAACGGATCTACTCAAACATCATAGGATAGCCAAATATCATTGGGAAATAATATATGGAGTTGAGCACCATGTTTAAGTAGAGATTACAGTGGGGAAGAGAGGTGTTACACCGCTGCATAGAGGGCGAGAAAGTTGGTGTTGACGGTAGCAAGATTGTTGATGTAGATCACCGTCATGATCCTTGCCCCAGCGGCACTCCAGCGCCACCGGGAGAGAGGGGAAGAGAGCCCACCTCCTTCTTCTTATTCCTTGGCCTCTCCCCTAGATGGGAGGAGAGTTACCCCTCTGGTCCATGGCCTCCATGACGGCAGAGGGGCGGGAGCCCCTTCGAGATTGGATCTCCCTCTCTATTCTCTTCTGTATCACGCTCCCCCGGATCTGGCCCTTCACGGTTTCTTAAATTTCTGGAGACCCGTAACTCCGATTGCGCTGAAATTTTTACACGATTTTTTCCATAAATTATCTTTCTTACACCAAAAGAAGGGCTCCAATCGATGTTCGAGGAGGGAACAAGACACCAGGGCGCCCTGGGCCCTGGTGGCGCATCCTGGTGGGTTGTGGGCACTGTGCGCCCCCGTTTGCATTGATTCCACCTCCTAAAAATCACATATATTCCAAAATATTTCTCCATAAAATTTTGTCGCATTTGGACTTTGTTTTATATGGATTTTGTGTGATACAAAAAACATGCATCAAACAGGAACTGGCACTAGTGGATCAGTAAGTTAGTCCAATAAATCATATAAATTGTTGCCAAAAGTATGTAAAAGTTGTATAATATTGGCATGGAATGATAAAAAATTATAGATAGGATGGAGACGTATCAGCAAGTGGGAGGCTTCCTCCGTCACCGAGAAAGACGTCAAGGATCTCTGGAGTGCGGGCTATCTGTCTGTGGATATCGCGCATAGGATCCTTGTCAAAGATCAGGTCATTCCTACTCCGGAGCCTGGTGAAAGGGTTGTGTTCATCCCCCATTTCCTTCGGGGGCTAGGGTTTCCCCTCCACCCCTTCGTCCGGGGCCTTATGTTCTACTATGGGTTAGATTTCCATGATATAGCCCCTAATTCCTTCCTCCACATATCGGCGTTCATCGTCGTGTGCGACGCTCTTCTCCGCATCCCACCACACTTCAGCCTATGGCTCAAGGTCTTCAATCTAAAGCCGAAGGTGGTTGACGGACAGCATGCGGGCTGCGGCGGGGCTATGGTAAGCAAGCTCCCCAACGTGGTCTAGCCCAAAGGGGCATTTTTAGAGACAGTCAAGGTGTGGCAATAGGAGTGGTTCTACATCACCGAACCCCGTGATGCCAACTAGGTGGCCATGCCTGACTTCAGATCCAGACCCCCACGAGACTGACCTCATGGACCGCCAAGGGCCTTGATTGGGGGTCTCAACCGGAGGTGAAGATGCTACAGAAACGCATCTCCAACATGTTGGGTGCAGACACCGGTCTCACAAACGTGATTCAAGTGATGCTCTTCCGCCTCGTCCTTCCCTGCCAGCTCCGGGCCTCCCCCATGTGGGAGTTCAGTCCGGAGGAGCCACGGACCCTGAAGCGCTTCTTCGGCACCACACACGAATGTAAGGGCATATTTATGCCTTAGTAGTTTTGGTGATTGATGACAATGCATTTGTGGACTAGTTGTGTGCATTGAGCTTTTCAGATATATCATGACTGAACACAAGACGATTTGATGCCCCTCGAAGATATTTGAAGACAGTGTTTCTCTATGTTTCATTTCGGTGGATTTGAGTCGTAGGAAAGCCGTACTATTAAGAGGGGTCCGCGTTGGAAAGGTTTGGGTGGAATCTCACGTACACATGTTCCTTTTGCACTGCCTTTACTTTGGCTCTTTGGAGTTTCCTCCGTCTCACCGTGTCTCTGCAGAATGAAGGACTCCTAGTGTCGCTATTCAAAGGCTGGCGGTAGTACTGCTCCCAGAGCGGTACTACCGCAGGCACCAACGGTAGTACCGGGCCACGACATGGTAGTACCGTGGGCGCCCACTGTAGTACCGCTCCTTTTGAGCGGTAGTACCGTGAGTTCTGGCCTGGCGCTACTGCGCGAGCGGTAGTAGGGGCGGATGTAATATTTTACATCCGCGCCCCACACGGTAGTAGCGTGCTCCAGTGCGGTAGTACCGTGAAGCCTGGCCAGGCATAACGGCATGAGCAGAAGTAGGGGTGGATGTAATTTTTTACATCCGCGCCCTACACGGTAGTACCGCACCTGGTTTACGGTACTACTGTGTTGGACTTTTGCATAGATAAAATCTTAGTGGATGTAGTCACGGATCTAATTTTTATATCCGTGCCTACCATGCCTGGACGGTGCCTGCCATGCGGTACTACCGCATAGGGTCGCGGTAGTACCACACCAGAGGTTCTACTGCGCCCACGGTAGTACCGCGGACCACCGCGGTTGTACCGCAGGCCCGTGCGGTAGTGCCGCTCGAGTGATGCGGTAGTACCACGGGTCGCGGGCTGAGTGGTGGGTGACGGTTGGAATTGTCCCGTGACTATAAAAGGGTTGTCTTCTTCCTCTAGTTGCCCACCTCTTCCATCTCCAAGCTCCATTTTCGCCCGATCTCTCTCCCTAGCCAATCAAACTTGTTGATTTTCTAGGGATTGATTGAGAAGGCCCCGATCTACACTTCCACCAAAAGAAATTTGATTTCCCCCACTAATCCTTGTGGATCTTGTTACTCTTGGGTGTTTGAGCACCCTAGACGGTTGAGGTCACCGCAGGGCCATAGTCCATTGTGGTGAAGCTTCATGGTGTCGTTGGGAGCCTCCAATTAAGTTGTGGAGATTGCCCCAACCTTGTTTGTAAAGGTTCGGTCGCCGCCTCCAAGGGCACCAATAGTGGAATCACGGTGTCTCGCATTGTGTGAGGGCGTGAGGAGAATATGGTGGCCCTAGTGGCTTCTTGGGGAGCATTGTGCCTCCACACCGCTCCAACAGAGACATATTTCCCTTCAAAGGGAAGGAACTGCGGTAACACATCCTCGTCTTCATCCGTTCCAATCTTGGTTATCTCTTACCTTTACTTGTGCAAGATATATTGTGTTCTATCCTTTGCTTGTTTGTGTGCTTATTGTTGTTGCATCATATAGGTTGCTCACCTAGTTGCATATCTAGACAACCTACTTTGATGCAAAGTTTAGTTTGGTAAAGAAAAGCTAAAAATTGTTAGTTGCCTATTCACCCCCCCTCTAGTCAACTATATCGATCCTTTCAATTGGTATCAGAGCCTCATCTCTTTATTAAGGACTTTGTCGTCCGAAGAGTATGGTTGACACCGTAGACAGTGAGGAGGAGCACCCCGGTGTGATTTCGTCCTCGTCTACAGCCGATGGGGCATCCCCGGTCTCACGTGAGGAATTCAATGTGGTTTTGGACACACTGAAAACCTCCATGACGACCAAGGTCAAAGGCATGTTCAAAGAGTTTCTTGATGGTCTTAAATTATTCACCGCACCTTTGGAAGTGGTTGCTCCCACTAACAAGGTGGCGGATGCCAACTCCGATAAGGGGGAAGCTTCTAGTGAAAAGTTTCCTTTGCCTAGTGGTAAAAGTGGTAATGGCATCTATTCTCATGTTGAACCACCTCTCACTTATGGAGGACCGGTTCCCTCCACGCATCTAAATCATGCGGGGTCTCCTCCCAAGATTGTGAAGAACGAGGACTTTGATGCTTGGGTCTATCGCTTTAAGCATCATTTAAATCATGTTAACACTAATCTTTGGAGAATCATTGAATAAGGTTTCTATCCGCACGACCGAAGCAACTTCACCCCAAGAGAAGCCGCGGATAATCAATTCAATGAGAATGCTCTCTTCATCCTCCAAGATGCTATTCCACCCGAAGATATTGGTCATCTCCGACCCTTCATCGTGGCCAAGGAAGCATGGCACCATGTTGTATCCCTCTACAAGGGAAGCGCAAGCATTCAACGCTCAAAATATGAAGTGGTGCAAGATGAAGCCAATGAGTTTGCAATGAATGAAGATGAAGAACCTCGAGAGCTTTACCGGAGACCATTGTTGAGGAAATCGTTAACTGGTAGCTGCTCGGTTGGCTGGTGAGTAGGGGATTAATCTGCTAATCAGCAAGTTAATCATCCATTTAATCAATTAATCGGATGATTTATCAGCTTTTAGGCTACTCGGTGACCCTACGAGTAGGGATTAATCGGCAAGTTAACTGTTTAATCGGATGAATTCTTAAACAGGGCCAGAGACTAACCACTCTCGCGGTCTCACTCCGAGATCATGGGAGCAAGGATACAGATGACAATTGGATCAAGCGCAAGTTCCTCAAGGCCATGATGCCCTACCACAAAGCCATGTGCTCCGGCATCCACACTTTGTCCTCAAGTGAAGTGTTGGATGAGTTTGTGGCAATGAGGATCTTGGACAAGACCGTCGACAATGCAGTGTTGGCGGTCTCAAAGAGCAAAGAAGCCCGACCTTGCCTTGAAGGCCAAGGTTTGTGTGGAAGAAGAGGATGATGAAGAAGAAGACGAGATCAACCCCGAAGATACTAAGTATGATTATCATGGGCACATGGCTCTTGCTTCAAGGCAATTTTGGAGCAAGAAGAACACACGGCCAAACTTCAACAAGAATAACTCAAGTAGCTTCAAGGGCAATCAATGTGTGAGAACATGTTACAATTGTGGCAATGTGAGCCATTTTGTTGTGGAGTGCCCTTACAAGAAGAGGGAAGACAATAGTGGCAAGCTCATCCGAAAAGACAAAGCCAAGTCCTTCCCCAACAAGAACAACTTCACCAAGAAGACTCCAACTAGAGGGTTGGTGGTTCAAGAAGAATACCATGAGGATGATGATGATGATGAAGATAGTGAAGCCATGGCCATGGCCTCTGTTGCCATTGCCACAACTCCACCGGTGTCTCTCTTCGACTCACCCAACGAGAACATCACCGCCAAGTGCCTCATGGCTAAAGCCACCAACAAGGTAACCCCCAACATCAAAACCACCATCATTATTAATCCCTCATTGACGAATTGCATTGATGAAAGTGAGGGGTCTAATGAGGAAGTAAATGAATTTGAGTCTTTTATGAGTAAGCTCAAGTGTAAATCCAAGAAGCACTTCGTTGCTCTCTTGTAACAACTTGGTGAAGCCAATGACATGATCGAGGCTCATGAAGAAACCATCTCTAAGATGGAAGGTCATAGTCGTGACTATGCCGATGAGATATCGGATCTCTCTAATGCTCTTGAGGAAGAACGTGGCATCGTTTGGCTCTTGAGGAGTCACACAATGATGACCATGCCAAATTAAATAAAGATCTTGATCATGCTCTTGTTGTATCTCGTGTGCTAAATTCCGAGAAGGCTAAACTTGGGGTTGACCATGCTAGACTCAAGGAGGAGTTTGATATACTCTACAAGGCCCACAAGGTCTTGAAGGGTGCTCATGCTAGCCTCAAGGAGTCTCATGATCAACTCCAAGTGAAGCTAACCAAGGAGAAATCCACCTTTCCTCATATGGTATTAATTGATAATGCAAATGCTACTAACCCGTGTTGTGAGCATGTGCATCTTGTGGAGGAGAATGCCAAGTTGAAGGAGCAACTTGAGAAAGGCCTTGTGACGTGCATACAAGGTGAGAAGAACCTAAATGACCTTTTGAGCAATCAAAAGGAAGTTGTGGCCAAGGAGGGAGTTGGGTTCGCACCCAAGTCCAAGAACAAGAAGAAGAACGACAAGACCAAACGACCTCCCCCTCTCAAGCAAACTTTTGTGAAGGAGGGAGAAGGTGCTCCTAAGGAGAAGAAGAACAATGTGAAGGGTGGTGATGTCAAAAAGGGCAATGCCACCCCTTCCAACAAAGCCGGCGACTTTAACCCTTCTTATGTGTTGTGCCATGCTAGTGATGGGCATGTTTATGCTAAATTTGTTGGTTCTCCTTATGAGTACATTGAATGGTCTATTTGAGTTTCTAAGACCCTTGTTACTAACATCAAAGGACCCATTACAAAATGGGTACCTAAAACCAAGCATTGATCTCGTGTAGGTGTTTGCTTCCAGTGGGGGATCATGGTTGCTCGATAATGGAGCCACAAATCATATTACCAGAAGCAAGGACTTGGTGGTGGACGTGCACAAGATCCCTTCTATGCCCACCAACATCGAGTGGGGTGATGCCTCATATTCTAAGGTATTGGGTCTTGGCAAGGTTGTCATTTCTCATGATCTCATGATCAAGAAAGTCATGCTTGTTGAGTCCATTGCTTACAATCTTCTTTCTGTTCGTCAACTTGCGCTCATGGGCTTTGCCACATTCTTTGTTATTGATACCATGGCCCCCTTGTGGAGCAAGACTCTTAAAGTAGCCTTTGTTGGGCATGTCGAGAATGGTCTTTATGTGATTAACTTTTCAGAGCGACCCACTAAGACCGCAACATGCCTAATGGCTAAAGTTGATGTGGGATGGCTTTGGCATCGCCGGTTCGCCCACGTCAATATGAGATCTTTGCAAAGTCTTCTCAAGGGGGACCATGTCCGTGGACTAACAAATGTTAGTTTTGCCAAAGATCATGCTTGCAGTGCCTGTATCAAAGGAAAGCTACATGAGAAGGCTCACCCTCCCACGACTATCATCTACTCGAAGAGACCCTTGGAGCTCCTTCACATGGATCTCTTTGGGCCTCCATCCTTTGATAGTCTTGGGGGTAGAAAGTATTGCTTGGTGATTGTGGATGATTATTCAAGATACACTTGGGTATATTTCTTCAAGAGGAAGAGTGAGACTCAACAAACCGTCATCGACTTTGCAAATGAAGCTCAACGTCAACATGATGCAAAGATCTTGACAATAAGGAGTGACAACGGCACCGAGTTCAAGAACTACACCTTGGATGAGTTTCTTAGTGATGAGGGGATCAAGCATCGGTATTCTGCACCATACACCCCTCAACAAAATGGTGTTGTGGAAAGGAAGAACCGGACATTGATGGATGCGGCAAGGACCATGATGGCGGAGTTCAAGTCTCCTTACAACTTTTGGGCCGAAGCCATCAACATAGCATGTCATGCATCCAATCGGCTCTATCTCTGCAAAGGCTTGAACAAGACTCCGTATGAAATACTCACCAGTAACAAGCACAACCTCAAGTACTTACGGGTGTTCGGGTGTAAGTGTTTCATTCTCAAGAAAGGTGCTCGTTTGTCTAAATTTGAGGCTAGAGCTCATGAGGGCATATTTGTTGGTTATGCTACAAACTCTCATGCTTACCGTGTCCTCAACAAGTCCACCGGACTCATTGAGGAGACGTGTAACGTGGAGTTTGACGAGAATAATGGCTCTCAAGTGAAGCAAAGTGGTACTTGTGATGTAGGTGATGAAATTGTTGGAAATATGCCCTAGAGGCAATAATAAAAGGATTATTATTATATTTCCTTGTTCATGATAATTGTCTTTATTCATGCTATAATTGTATTATCCGAAAATCGTAATACACGTGTGAATACATAGACCATCATATGTCCCTAGTAAGCCTCTAGTTGACTAGCTCGTTGATCAACAGATAGTCATGGTTTCCTGACTATGGACATTAGATGTCGTTGATAACGGGATCACATCATTAGGAGAATGATGTGATGGACAAGACCCAATCCTAAGCATAGCACAAGATCGTGTAGTTCATTTTGCTAGAGCTTTTCCAATGTCAAGTATCTTTTCCTTAGACCATGAGATCGTGTAACTCCCGGATACCGTAGGAGTGCTTTGGGTGTACCAAACGTCACAACGTAACTGGGTGACTATAAAGGTGCACTACAGGTATCTCCGAAAGTGTCTGTTGGGTTGACACGGATCGAGACTGGGATTTGTCACTCCATATGACGGAGAGGTATCTTTGGGCCCACTCGGTAATGCATCATCATAATGAGCTCAAAGTGACCAAGTGTTTGGTCACAGGATCATGCATTACGGTACGAGTAAAGTGACTTGTCGGTAACGAGACTGAACGAGGTATTGGGATACCGACGATCGAGTCTCAGGCAAGTAACGTACCGTTTGACAAAGGGAATTGTATACGGGGTTGATTGAATCCTCGACATCATGGTTAATCTAATGACATCATCGAGGAGCATGTGGGAGCCAACATGGGTATCCAGATCCCGCTGTTGGTTATTGACCGGAGAGCCGTCTCGGTCATGTCTGCGTGTCTCCCGAACCCGTAGGGTCTACACACTTAAGGTTCGGTGACGCTAGGGTTATTAGGAAGACTTGTATGTGATTACCGAATTTTGTTCGGAATCCCGGATGAGATAACGGACGTCACGAGGAGTTCCAGAATGGTCCGAAGGTGAAGATTTATATATGGGAAGTTGTCATACGGTCACCGGAAAGTTTCGGGGGCTTATCGATAATGTACCGGGGCCACCGGATGGGTTCCGGGGGTCCACCGGGAGGGGCCACCTCTGGGCCTCATGGGCCATAGTGGGCAGGGGAACCAGCCCAGGAGGGTTGGGCACACCCCCCCCCCTTTGGCCCTTGCGCCTAGGGTTGGGGGGGGAACCCTAAAGGGGGCGCCCCCCTTTGCTTGGGGGGCAAGCCCCCTCCCTGCCCCCCCCCCCCTCTAGATCTCATCTAGAGGGGGGCGGACCCCTTCTCCCTTCCCCTAAAAATAGAGGGGCGAGGAGAGGGCTGAACAGCTGATCCAAGGCGCAGCCCCTCCCCTCCCCAACACCTCTCCTCCTCCGTTAAGTGCTTGGCGAAGCCCTGTCGGAGTACTGCCTCTCCACCACCACCACGTCGTCGTGCTGCTGTTGGAGTCTTCTTCCTCAACCTCTCCTTCCCCCTTGCTGGATCAAGAAGGAGGAGACGTCATCCGCTCCGTACGTGTGTTGAACGCGGAGGTGCTGTCCGTTCAACACTTGGTCATCGGTGATTTGGATCACGGTGAGTACGACTCCATCATCCCCTTTCTCTTGAAAGCTTCCGCTCACGATCTACAAAGGTATGTAGATGCACTCCTATCACTCGTTGCTTAGATGAACTCATAGATGGATCTTGGTGAAACCGTGGGAAAATTTTTATTGTCTGCAACGTTCCCCAACAGAAATTCCTCCCGAATCCATAAGAAGAATGGGTGTTGGTCATATCCTACCCATTGAGGAACCCCTTGTGGCCGAAGGAGAAGGAAAATGCTCCACTCAAGTGGAGCCATCACCAACCCAAGACGCACACGCTTCGGAAGAACAAAGTGAAGGCCCTCAACCTCGTGAACAAGATCAACCTCAAGATGGTGGTGAACCACCATATGATGCCCAAGGTCAAGTTTTCCCTTTCGAGCAAGTTCAAGATCAAGAGCAAGCTCAAGATCAAGAACAAGCTCAAGATGGCGCTCAAGATGATCAAGTTACCCCTCCTCTTTTCACATCCGAGGAGGAATTAGAGCGTCGTGCCGCGAAGATCACTTCCAAGCTCACTACCAAAGGTCATCTCATGGAGAATGTGGTTGGAATCCTAAGAAAGGGGGTAAGCACTCGTAGACAGTTAGCAAACTATTTTGAACATCATGCATTTGTTTCTTGTGTCGAACCCCAAAAGGTTTATGAGGCACTCGAGGATCCGGATTGGCTCAATGCCATGCATGAAGAACTCAACAACTTCGAGCACAACCAAGTGTGGAAATTAGTGCCAAGGCCAACTGGGAATCATAATGTCATTGGAACCAAGTGGATATTCAAGAACAATCAAGATGCTCATGGGATCATTGTTCGCAACAAGGCTCGTTTGGTGGCACAAGGCTACTCCCAAGTCGAGGGTATTGACTACGGTGAAACATTTGCTCCCGTCGCTCGCCTTGAATCTATTCGTTTGTTGATTGCTTATGCTTCTCATCATAATTTCAAGTTGCAGCAAATGGATGTGAAGAGTGCTTTTCTTAATAGTCCCATTAATGAGTTGGTGTATGTCAAACAACACCCGGGGTTCGAGGATCCCTATTTCCCTGATCATGTGTACCAACTCAACAAGGCGCTCTATGGCCTTAAACAAGCCCCATGTGCGGGGTATGAGCATCTTACTGAGTTGTTACAAGATCGTGGGTTCGAAATTGGGAAAATTGACCCCACTCTTTTTACTAAGAAGGTCAAAGGGGAGTTGTTTGTGTGCCAACTATATGTTGATGATATCATCTTTGGTTCCCCTAACAAAGCTTTCAATGAAGAATTTGCCGCTCTCATGACCTCAAAGTTCAAGATGTCTATGATGGGAGAATTGAAGTTCTTTCTCGGGTTTGAAATCGAGCATAGAAGAGAAGGAACCTTCATCAACCAAGCCAAATACACTCAAGACATGCTCAAGAGATTCAAGCTAAGTGATGTCAAGCCGGCCTCCACTCCAATGCCCGTCAAATGCCAACTTGACGTTGATCCCAATGGTAAAGCGGTGGATCAAAAGGTATATCGCTCCATGATTGGATC
Source organism: Triticum dicoccoides (assembly GCF_002162155.2). Taxonomy (NCBI): domain Eukaryota; kingdom Viridiplantae; phylum Streptophyta; class Magnoliopsida; order Poales; family Poaceae; genus Triticum; species Triticum dicoccoides. The sequence continues at coordinate 373,612,282 of NC_041381.1, read as the reverse complement.
CTTTCTTTACCTTTGTGCATCTAGACCAGATATCATGTTGAGTGTCAGAATTTGTGCATGGTTTCAAGCCGCACCTAAGGAAAGCCACTTTGTGGCGGTCAAGCGAATCTTTCGGTATTTGGCTCATACCCCCAAACTTTGGCTTATGGTACCCAAGAGAAGCCAACTTTGACCTTTTGGGCTATACAGACTCAGATTGGGCGGGAGACAAAGTGGATAGGAAGTCCACCACCAGAGGGTGCCAATTGCTTGGTTACTATTTAGTGAGTTGGTCTTCTAAGAAGCAAAGTTGTGTATCTCTCTCGTACACCGAAGCGGAGTATGTGGCTGCCGGTAGTTGTTGTGCTCAACTTCTATGGATGAGGCAAACTTTGAAGGATTACGGTGTAACTTGTGACGAAGTGCCTCTTTGGTGTGACAATGAAAGTGCCATCAAGATCTCTCTCAGCCCGGTGCAACACTTCAAGACGAAGCATATTGAGATTCGGTATCACTTCATCCGGGATCACATTAGGCGAGGGGAGATCAAGCTCAAGTATGTCAACACTCATGATAACCTTGTAGATATTTTCATGAAGCCCTTGGACGAAGCAAGATTTCGCGAGTTAAGGCCTGAGCTAAATATCATTGATTCGAGCAATGTGGTTTGAACCCTTGCACACCCCACCATACTCATCATGTTCTCTTGTTTAGGTGTAGGCATGGACATAGGGGAGTGTTGTTCTCTCAATGAACTTTTCCTCCCCCCCCCCCCATTATGCATAAATTGATCAACTCTTTCACATTAGCCATTTTTTATGGTACTTGTGCTTCAAAGACGAGTCTTGGTCATGGGCCCAAGGAAAATTCTTCGCGGTGCCATACCAAGTGACTCATACATAGGTGGCTCCAGCCACCGCCCTCTCTTCCTGAGAGTTATGGTCCGTGTTTTTGTCTTCATTGTCTTTTGCCTTCTCTTTGTTCCGTGCATGTGTCGTTGTTGGGGCTTGCCTCTTGTTTGTTCGGTGTCTTGAAGGTTGTTTTGCAAATTCTCTTTCTCTCTCTCTCGTGTGAAACTTGCATTTTCCTGGGGGTACGGTACTACCGTGGCTAGCCACGGTACTACCGCAGGAGTTGCTTGCTCTATGCGCGCACAGTTGCATTCCTGGCGCACGGTACTATCGCTTCCATCATGGTAGTAATTTTTTACTGCCGCTGGAAGAGTGGTACTACCGCCCAGCGAGCGGTACTTCTGCCCGGGCGGTACTACCGCGATGACTTGCGGTACTACTGCGCCGTCGCGAGTGGGTGGGGGTTAAGAGCGGGACATGGGGAGTTCCAACTCCCCCATACCCATTCATCTCTTTTCCCCACCCCTTCTCTCTCACTCTCCTGCCCTCGAACGGCGCTGTAGGTCTTCGCCGGATCTCCATCTCTGACCGCTCTCCTCGGTTTCCGACCGGTGGGATCGTTCCCCACCTCTCCCCCTTGCCATGGACCAAGGTTTTTCCCCAAGTTCCTCTTATTTTATTCCGTTCTTGTGCTTCTAGGTCTTGGGGAGATGCATGTGTTGTTCATGCGATTTTTGGCTAAATATGTGCAAGAGGGATTTGTAGGAGAGTGGTAGTGCAGTAAGCATGCTTTTTGGATTGACACAATAGTTCAGTTTGATCAACGGTAGTACCGATCTAGTTTTGTGGATGTTCTACATCCAGATCCGTGGTTGTTGTAGCGTCTTCAATCCGTGCGATACTACCGCTCCTCCTGGAGTGATACTTCCGCACCCACGCTCGTAGCCTGCTCCGCGTGGTACTATCGCTCTCTTGTGCGATACTACCGCTCAGAGCGTGGAAGTAAAAAAATTACTTCCACCCCAGGCGCGGTACTACCTGCCACCCCGGCACGGTACTACCGCGGTTGGCGCGGATGTAATTTTTTACATCCGCACGCCGGTCCGGTACTACCGTAGAGGCAAATTTTGCTATTTTATCTCTGCAAATCTCTTGCTTACTTGTTTCTTCTGGCTTTGGCCATGGCATTTGCATTGATCCTTCTTGTTTTTCTTGTGTGTTCTTGTGTTTTGTGTCTAGGTGGTGGCTCCGGTTCCCATGTGTGTCGCTCGAATCCCAGCCGTGACACAGGTTCAAAGCGGCTGCGCAACCAAGATGAAGCTCCAGAGGGCTCCAATGCCACCCAACGCAGAACCAAGCACACCGTCACCTAGCAAAAGGAGCCCACCATGGGCATGGATGAGATGTCTCTTGCCAAGTTCATTGTTCGAAGGAATATCAACCCCTATGTGAATCCCCGTGCAAACTTCAGAGGGAATGATCTGTTCTGGACCAAGCAGCAGAACCTTATCTATCTGGATGTGATCAAGGCCAAGCAGAACGTCTATGTGGAAGTTCACTGGATTGACATGCATCACATGAGGCAGGACAAGCATCGTGGCTATTTTGGAGAGGCTTTGGATCTGGTGAAGCAGTTCGGCATTGAGCATATGTTTACCTTCTGGACTTTGACCCAGACATTGTGGCTCAGTTCTTTGCTTTGGTCCACCTAAGCAAGGACCGTGACATGGATGACCAATGGTGAACGGATGAATGCTAAATGGAAGGATTTCATGGATTTGCTTCAAGTTCCAGATGTGGGGCTCGACACGCCCGTTGGAGTTTGCCCTCGTGCCAAATCTGAGTCTGCCAACAAGAACAAGCTCCTGCCCTTCCTTGTTGAGAAGACACTTCCTAGCACGAAGAAGGTGTGGGTGCTGAACCCCTTCCTTGACATCATGCATCGGCTCTTCCGCAACACCCTCTTCCCACGCATTGGTGACATGGGCCAGGTGCATGCCTATCTTGTGGACATGATGCTCATTTGTGAGGATGCGCGTCAGGCTCAGACTCAACCACTTGATGTCTCACATATCATGTGGTGCGAGCTTCAGTTTGCGGTGTTCAACCGTAAGGTCCCCATCTATGGGCCTTACTTGTTTCTCTTGATCTCCAAGACTTGGGAGAAGCTCTATCCCAATGATGAGTTCGAAGCCGCGGGCTGGATTCGTCATGAGCCCATCAAGCTCTGCATCAAGAGGCAATCGGCTAACACCACCAATGCGGCCGAGGCTGCCAAGATGGCTGTGGATGAGGAGGAGATTGAGGAGGAGGAAGTTGTTGAGGACCGTTCTGCTGGTTACACTCCTCCCTCTACTGAGCCCTCTTGGGCGAAGAAGCTGAAGACGAAGATGAAGAAGTTGTTCTGCATGCAGACCGAGGGTTAGTACAAGGCCCATGTTTCTTAGAAGGAGAGTCGCCGTCGCGACAAGAGGATCTTGAGGGCGTCTGGCAAGGAGGTGTCTAGCGGATCCGAGAAGCACATCACCCCCGAGGCTACCTGGATGGCTAAGTAGGGCTACAAGTGGAGTGATTATGAGGAGGAGACCATTCCCGCTGCTGAGTCCGACGACGAGGAGTCGTTTTCCGCCTGAGCTACCACCTATGTCGTAGGTGCCCTCTCTGCCTTTTTGGTGTCTCGATGCCAAAGGGGGAGAGAGAGTAGGATTTGTGTGTCGTGTGTCGTTTGTTTCGTCTTGTTGCTTTGCTTTCGGTCTGTTGAACTTCGTTTGTGTTGGTTTGGTTTGTGCTTGTGAGACTAAGTTCTATCATATGGTGTAAGACATATGCACTCCTGCTTATCTTTCTGTCTTCGTTACTTAGTTATATCCATCATCTTGCCTACTTGCTTAGTGTTGATTATACTGTTGCAAGAGATGCCTTGTCTATAAAATATAGGGGGAGTGTTGATCCTAGTATGTGTGCCGTGCAGTCCAAAGCACATCTCTAGAGCGCACACATCTAGGGGGGCCGTCTATATTTTATAGATGGTGGGTTTGCCGTTGCCTCTCTTTATATCCCTATGTGCAAATCCCGTATTGTCATCAATCCACAAAAAAGGGGGAGATTGTAAGGGCATATTTATCCCTTAGTAGTTTTGGTGATTGATGACAATGCATTTGCGGACTAATCGTGTGCATTGATCTTTTAAGATATATCATGACTGAACACAAGACGATTTGATGCCCCTCGAAGTTTTTTGAAGACGGCGTTTCTCTACATTTCTTTTCGGTGGATTTGAGTCGTAAGAAAGACGTACTATTAAGAGGGGGTCCGCATTGGAATGGTTTGGGTGGAATCTCACGTACACATGTTCCTTTTGCACTGCCTTTCCTTTGGCTCTTTGGAGTTTCCTCCGTCTCACCGTGTCTCTGCAGAACGAAGGACTCCTAGTGTCGCTATTCAAAGGCTGGCGGTAGTACTGCTCCCAGAGCGGTACTACCACAGGCACCAACGGTAGTACCGAGCCACAGCATGGTAGTACCGTGGGCGCCCATGGTAGTACCGCTCCTTCTGAGCGGTAGTACCGTGAGCTCTGGCCTGGCGCTGTTGCGCAAGCGGAAGTAGGGGCGGATGTAATTTTTTACATCCGCGCCCCACGCGGTAGTACCGTGCTCCGGCGTGGTAGTACCGTGCTCCGGCGTGGTAGTACCGTGAAGCCTGGCCAGGCACAACAGCATGAGCGGAAGTAGAGGCGAATGTAATTTTTTACATCCGCGCCCTACATAGTAGTACCGCACCTGGTTTGCGGTACTACCGTGTCAGACTTTTGCATAGATAAAATCTCAGTGGATGTAGTCACGGATGTAATTTTTTATATCTGTGCCTACCATGCCTGGACAGTGCGTGCCATGCGGTAGTACCGCATAGGGTCGCGGTAGTACCGCGCCAGCAATTCTACCACCCCCTGTCGATGCTCATCTGGTCGGGTCCAGGCCCTGCCGCGCCCACGGTAGTACCGCGGACCATCGTGGTAGTACCACAGGCCCGTGCGGTAGTACCGCTCCAGTGGTGCGGTAGTACCGCGGGTCGCGGGCTGAGTGGTGGGTAACGGTTGGAATTGTCCCGTGACTATAAAAGGGGTGTCTTCTTCCTCTAGTTGCCCACCTCTTCCATCCCCAAGCTCCATTGTTTCTCCAAGCTCCATTTTCTCCCGATCTCTCTCCCTAGCCAATCAAACTTGTTGATTTTCTAGGGATTGGTTGAGAAGGCCCCGATCTACACTTCCACCAAGGGAAATTTGATTTCCCCCACTAATCCTTGCGGATCTTGTTACTCTTGGGTGTTTGAGCACCCCAGACGGTTGAGGTCACCACGGAGCCATAGTCCATTGTGGTGAAGCTTCGTGGTGTCGTTGGGAGCCTCCAATTAAGTTGTGGAGATTGCCTCAACCTTGTTTGGAAAGGTTCGGTCGCCGCCTCCAAGGGCACCAATGGTGGAATCACGGCATCTCGCATTGTGTGAGGGCGTGAGGACAATACGGTGGCCCTAGTGGCTTCTTGGGGAGCATTGTGCCTCCACACCGCTCCAACGGAGACGGACTTCCCTTCAAAGGGAAGGAACTTCGGTAACAAATGCTTGTCTTCATCCATTCCACTCTTGGTTATCTCTTACATTTACTTGTGCAAGATATATTGTGTTCTATCCTTTGCTTTCTTGTGTGCTTATTGTTGTTGCATTATATAGGTTGCTCACCTAGTTGCATATCTAGACAACCTACTTTCATGCAAAGTTTAATTTGGTAAAGAAAAGCTAAAAATTGTTAGTTGCCTATTCACCCCCCCCCCCTCTAGTCAACTATATCGATCCTTTCAACGTAGACATATGGAAGCAGCTCTTCAAGGCCCAGAAAATGTGGCCGAAGAAGATCGAGGACATCAGACTCGACATTGAGAATCCGGCCTCGACGGTAAGCATAATCTCTCCGAAGACCTATCCGATCAATACTTCAGATATAATAAAGATCAAATTGCCTGCCTTCCGTACAGGGCTGGACGGCAAAGGCGGAGCGGACCAACTATCTCACACTGCCCGAGAGCCCGGCCACATCCCAGCTAATGGAGATGCTGGTCCCGGCGCCCTATCCGGTGACGGAGAAGAAGACCAAGAAGAAGAAGAAAGGCAAGGAGGCCAAGCGTGGCCCCCGCCACAGAGGTCCTTCAGACACAGTGTCCAGAGAGACCGAAGCCCTCTGAGGGAGTCCTGGATTAGGGGGTGTCCGGATAGCCGAACTATCACCGTTGGCCGGACTCCTGGACTATGAAGATACAAGATTGAAGACTTCGTCCCGTGTCCGGATGGGACTTTCCTTGGCGTGGAAGGCAAGCTTGGCGATACGGATATGTAGATCTCCTACCATTGTAACCGACTCTGTGTAACCTTAACCCTCTCCGGTGTTTATATAAACCGGAGGGTTTTAGTACGTAGGACGAACAACAATCATACCATAGGCTAGCTTCTAGGGTTTAGCCTCTTTGATCTCGTGGTAGATCTACTCTTGTACTACCCATATCATCAATATTAATCAAGCAGGAGTAGGGTTTTACCTCCATCGAGAGGGCCCGAACCTGGGTAAAAACATCGTGTCCCTTGTCTCCTGTTACCATCCGCCTAGACGCATAGTTCGGGACCCCCTACCCGAGATCCGCCGGTTTTGACACCGACATTGGTGCTTTCATTGAGAGTTCCTCTGTGCCGTCATCTTTAGGTCCGATGGCTCCTTCGATCATCAACAACGACGCAGTCCAGGGTGAGACTTTTCTCCCCGGACAGATCTTTGTATTCGGCGGCTTTGCACTGCGGGCCAATTCACTTGGCCATCCAGAGCAGATCAAAAGCTACGCCCCTGGCCATCAGGTCATATTCGGGAGTTTGAACTACACGGCTGACATCCGCGGAGACTTGATCTTCGACGGATTCGAGCCACAGCCAAGTGCGCCGCACTGTCTCGATGGGTATGATCTAGCTCTGCCGCTGAACAGTGCCCTGGAGGCCGCACCAGCGTCCGCTCCGACCCTTAGCTCGGAGCCGACTTCGGCGATCGAGGACGAGTGGCTGGACACCGCCTCGGGGGCTATGATCTCTATGGCGATTGAGCCGAATACCATCCCTGTCCTTTGCAAAGCCCGTGACTCCAAGGTGTCGGGCTCCTCTCCGGACTCCGAACCTCCCGCGCCCCTGCCAATCAAATCCGATTGGGTGCCAGTTATGGAGTTCACCGCCACGGACATCTTTCAGCACTCGCCCCTTGGCGACATCCTGAATTCACTAAAGTCTCTCTCTTTATCAGGAGAGCCCTGGCCGGACTATGGTCAGGAAGGTTGGGATGCGGACGACGAAGAAATTCAACACCCACCCACCACCCACTTCATAGCCACTGTCGAAAGTTTAAATGACGTGCTCAATTTCGACTCCGAAGACATCGACGGTATGGACGATGATGTAGGAGATAACCACGAACTAGCACCTACAGGGTACTGGACAGCTACCCCATCTCACGATGTATACATGGTGGATACACCTAAAGGAAGTGACGACGAAGAACAACGGGATGCTACGAAGGATAAATCCCTCGAAAAGCAGTCAAGACAGCGACGAAAGCGCCGCACAAAGTCCCGCCTTGACAAATACGGCGGACATACAGACCCAGCCATAGAGCAGGTCGAACCGGCGGACGACGAACATGCCATTGAACAACCGTCCGAATAGGACAACTTGGATAAACAATCTGTCCCAGGCGAAGATAACAGTCCGGACGATCTCACACCGGACAAGTTGTTGGAGCAGAAGAACCTCCACAAAAGGATCGTCGGCATTGCGCGTAGCCTGAAAAAGCAGAAGCGGAAGCTCAAAACAGCGGAAGATGCACTCAGAATCAGATGGAGCAAAGTACGCAACACCGCAGACAAATACGGTGACTGTCGCCAAACAAAGAGCTACCCGAAGCGCAAACTACTGCCAGAATTCGATGAGGAGGCCTTAGAGCCCCCGCAATCGAAGAACAAAGAGGCCGCCCGGTCGGATGGACGACCACATGACAAGCATAGAGCGGCAAGCGGCGCCGCACACAAGCCGGCACGCGATCTGCATAAGGATTCACATCAAAAGGATGGCCCAGTTAGGTCCATCTACGGGCCAAGAAAGCAAGCTCTTCTAAGCAATGCAACACGCCAAATATCCAGACATCACGGCACACCCAAATATAGGGGAGCCGCACACCCTCTATGTTTCACCGATGAGGTGCTGGATCACGAATTCCCAGCGGGATTTAAACCCGTAAACATAGAGGCATACGACAGAACAACAGACCCGGGAGTCTGGATTGAGGATTACATCCTCCACATACACATGGCTAGAGGAGATGATCTCCACGCCATAAAATACTTACCCCTCAAGCTCAAAGGGCCAGCATGGCACTGGCATAAAAGCCTTCCTAAAATACCATTGGAAGTTGGGAAGAGCTCGAGGATGCTTTTCGGGCAAATTTTCAAGGGACTTATGTCCGCCCTCCGGATGCAGACGATTTAAGTCACATAACTCAACAACCCGGAGAGTCAGCCCGCAAATTCTGGAACAGGTTCCTCACTAAAAAGAACCAAATAGTCGACTGTCCGGACGCCGAAGCTTTAGCAGCTTTCAAACACAACGTCCTAGACGAATGGCTCGCCAGGCACCTTGGCCAGGAAAAGCCAAGAACAATGGCCGCACTAACAAGCCTCATGACCCGCTTTTGCGCGGGAGAGGATAGTTGGCTGGTAAGATGTAGTACCAGCGACCCAAGTACATCCGAAGTCAGAGATAGAAACGGGAAACCACGATGCAGCAAGGACCAGCGCCGGACAAGCGGAAACAGCTCGAAGAGCACGGCAGTCAACGCCGGATTCAAAAGCTCTCGGCAGAATCATAAAAAACTGCCCCTCAAGGATAATAGCCACGAGCTATCCAACTTAAACAAAATCTTGGACAAAATATGCCAAATCCACAGTAACCCTGGGAAGCCTGCAAACCATACCCACAGAGCTTGTTGGGTCTTCAAGCAGTCCGGCAAACTCAATGCCGAACACAAGGGGCTCGACACACCAAGCGAGGACGATGACGAACCCCACAAGCAGAGCACCGGAAAACAAAAGAATTTCCCACAAGAAGTCAAAACAGTAAACTCACTTCAAGTGATAAAAGGGAAAATCAGAACGGCGCCCATAGAAATACGCGCCGCACGGCCTATCCCAGCGGAGTCTCGACATTGGTTGTCAAAACCAATCACCTTTGATCATCAGGATTATTCCAGAAGTATCCGAAACGCAGGATGTACTGCCCTGATATTAGATCCTATAATTGACGGACTCCAATTCACAGAAGTCCTAATGGACGGTGATAGTGATCTAAACCTTCTATATCAAGACACAATCCGCAAAATGGGGATAGACCGAACCAAAATTCGCCACAGCGACACCTCCTTCAAGGGGGTAATGCCAGGCCTATATGCCCATTGTACGGGCTCCCTACTGCTAGAAGTTATGTTCGGCTCATCCGACAACTTCCGCCGCGAAAAAGTTAACCTTCCATATCGCCCCATTCAAAAGTAGCTATCAAGCACTACTGGGACGTGAAGCTTTCGCCCGCTTTAACGCAATACCGCATTATGCATCTCTTACACTTAAAATGCCCGGTCCACGCGGCATCATCTCATTAAAGGGAAGTATCAAGTGTTACTCGAGCATGGAAGAACGCGAGACTGCCTGGACAGTCACATACTAATCCGGCTCCGCTAAAACCAAGCACCTGAACAGGTCATTTGGACCCCGGACACGGCTAGACGAGTCCGGCGTAAACATATAAAGGCCTACTAGCCGCACATCCCCGTACAAGGGGCTGCATGCATGTACAACCAGAGACAATAAAGCTCAATTTTATTCGCTTTTCGAATCGTACTCCGTTTATTTAATATAAAGTACATTTTTCGCATGACCTTTCTTCAACTAAGTTCTTCTCTTCTACAGATGAACACCGTGCTACACTCGTCCAGGATATGGCACAACGGAGACACAGGCGCAGACATGCAGTAGGGACCCGTTGCAAGGATTCTTTTCCGATTAAGACCCTGCGTAAACCTTTTTTACTGTCTCTTGTTGATACACATCCCCCGGTTTCTTGCTATAACCGAGGAGGAGGCTGGCATTTTGGCATCGACCGCGTCAGAATTTTTTGCGCGTACCTGGACACCAGGGGCTTAGGGCATTGTTCTGCCCGTTTTCATAAAGACCGAATACCTTAGGGAGTGTTCGGCGTCTCGAGTTAGGCCTTATATACATCAGCTCCGAATCATGTCTTTGGTCAAATGTTGGGTTTGCCCGGCTCCTGTGTTTTGCTACCTTACGTTCTGTTCTATCGGCTAACGCGGCACCAGGAGAACTACTGCGATTGTGCCCCGGTTCGGCCTGGTGAGCACCTTAGTAGAGAAAGCCGAAAACTGACTGTCATGATATAGCGTGAGACTGGTCAACCACTCGATGACCCACCGGAATGTTTAGAATTCCTCTGCATTAACGAAGGACCATTTCTCGGTCAGGCACATACGCGCCCCGAATTGGGGAGAGCATGGTGCCCCTAGGGGCTATATAGTAGCCCCACCATCGAACTCCTATGGCTAAGTGAAAGTGATAAAGCATTATCGGCAGGTTGCCTAGTTTCTTACGCTATCACCTCCTTTACAGGACCAAGACGTTGGATTAAGTGTGAAAATGCGCCTTTTTTGCAAACACCCCCGCACTATGTGCGTGGGGGTTGAAGCCGAAGACTGCCATCTTTCAGGTTATATACACATATACATTAACGGCTGCACAGGAGGTATTTTAATACTTGAACGCACAAGTATAAAAAGCCCTTATATTATATTGAAACATTGTTTCACAAATCATACATGTCATTAGAACATAATATCCTTCGAGCACTGCGTCTCTATTAAACGAGCGCCCTACAGGACTTCCTCAAAATAGTGCTCAGTAGGCACTCGGCTTCTGTCCGAATCCTGGGATGCAACGTCGGTGGCCTTCATCTCCGCCCAGTATGTCTTGACACGGGCAAGAGCCATCCGTGCACCCTCTATGCATGCTAACCGCTTCATTGCACCAATATGCGGCACCGCACCAAGGAACTGCTGCACCAAGCCAAAATAACTCTTCGGCTCAGGCCTTTTCGGCCACAAAAGACTCACTACATTCTTCATGGCAAGTCCGGATAACCTATTCAGCTCTGCCCATTCGGCCAAGTGATCAGTTAATGGAAGTGGGTGCTCCGGATTATGGAACTACGACCAAAAAACTTTTTCCACTTCGCGATCCTTTTGATCTCGGAAGTGTTCGGCCGCGTCCGCGGCACTTGCCGCCAGGTCCAGATAAGCATCCTCCAAACTCCATAACGGTCCAACTGAGCATATTTAGGATCCACGAATTTCCTCCGCAGCAGAAAGGGCTTTCCAGCCGCGATATCTCCGGCCTGACGCAGCTCCTCCTTCATAGCTCTCATCGTAGAGCGAGCATCCTTGGCCTCGGTAGTGGCCTTCTTCAGGTCCTCTTGCACCACTCGATCTTCTTTTTCAAGAAGCTTGCAGCGGTCGGCAGCATTCTTTAACTTCATGACCATCTCGGCCATTTCTTTCTTGCTTCGGCAGTGAGCAGCCTGCTCGGCTCTCAGCTCTACGGCCGCTTTTAAGGCAGCCGCATCACTTTTTCGGGCTTGCTCCTTGGCTCGGGCGAGTTCCGCCCGAAGGTTCTCCATGGAAGCGGCACCATCTGCGTCAAGCATACATGTTGTAAGGCACAAACATTAAGCTACCTTATCGGGTGTCCGCGGAGAAGCTGCATACCTTGTGACTCGTCAAGCCGCTTATTGACAAGTGCGATGTCAGAATCCGCAACGTCAAGTTGCCGCTTTAGTTCGGCAAATTCCTCAGTCCGGCTTGCCATCGGACGCCTCGCCACCTATATAGGAAGAGCACATATTATACCTGGGATTATGATCCTCGGTGCGCTGTCATTTTTGACAACGCACCGAGTCTCAGGGGCTACTATCTATACAGGGCGCATTCTATATGCAAAACTGTCTGAAGGTACATCATTTTGCGTACCTCAAAACCCATCAGTAAACTTATGACGGCGTCATGCAATCTGCTTTCAGCGGATGAAATCCTTTCAATCACCATACCCATTAACGCATGGTGATCTTCCGAGATAGACGCTCGCCCGAGCAGATCTTTCAGCTCCTTCGACCGTACACCAGTCGGTGCTGGACTCATTCGATGGCCTTTTTCGAAGGCCGGATGCGGAGGGCTTTGAGGGGACATACGACTGCCTTCAGGCCCCGCCAGATTCGGAGAAACCCTCCGTGACGACACCTCAGGGTCGTCTGCCTCGCATGACGGTACGGCAGGCGGAGGCGTTTCGCTCTCCATCATCTCAGGATGAAGATCCCCTGAAGACGAGCTCTGCTGAGAAGGGCTGAGATCCGAACTACAAGGAAAAATTGCGGTTATATTCAGAAATAAAACAGGGATGTCTCTCATTTTAAGAAAACGCCCCTCTTTACTTACGGCTCGCTGGAGGGCTGATCTCCTTGGGGAAATAGTGCGGCCGGGGCATCTCCCGGCGCAGGACCCTTTGGCGAAGATTTCTTCCCCTGCTTCAAGGCCTTGGTCTCCGGGTCTTCAGAAGCGGTCCTCTTCTCCCCTTGGAGGGAGGGATTCTTGATCCCTCCTTTCTCGATAAACTCCTTTGTGGAGGCAGTAGCTCCCTTGTTCCCCCCTTCGCCTTCTTCAAAAGGCGTAGCCTCTAGCATCCTGGTTAACACAAGATCCGGCGTGGTCTCAGGGAGGGGGGCCGGACACCGGATCAGTTTTGCTTTCGCTATCCACTCCTATTCAAGGGACAGCCTTTTAAAGGCAAATTTATGATAGATATACGGATAGCATGTCCGGGTATAGGACTACTTACTTGAGTATCTGGGCGATTGCAGCTTAGACCTGCGTCCTCGGTCAAGTCCGGACACATTGCTTGTGATCCGAAGAATAGTTGGTACATCTCCACGGGCGTTACGCCCATAAGATGTTGGAGAGCTCGTGGTCCCTCCGGATTGAACTCCCACGGGCGGAGGGGGCGACGTTTGCAGGGCAGGGTGCGACGAATCAGCATGACCTGCGCAACTACGACCAGATTGATCTCTCTCTCTAGGAGGTCTCGAATACGGCCCTGCAACAAGGGCACATCCTTGGACGGCCCCCGGTCGAGCACTTTATTGACCCATGACACCAGCCACGGTGGAGAACCCGAGCGAAAGGCAGGTGGCGCCACCCATTTGGTGCCCCTGGGAGCTGTGATATAAAACCACTCTTGTTGCCACAGACTGAGCTCCTCTTGAAAAGAGCCCTCGGGCCATGGAGCGTCAACATTCTTGCTTATAACAGCCCCTCCGCACTCTGCCTGCTGCCCCCTGATCATCTTCGGTTCCACTTTGAAGGTTTTGAGCCACAACCCAAAGTGAGGGGTAATGCGGAGGAAGGCTTCACATACGACAATGAACGATGAGATGTGGAGGATGGACTCCGGATCCAAGTCATGAAATTCCAGCCCATAATAAAACATGAGCCCCCTCACGAAGGGGTCCGTCGGGAAGCCTAACCCCCGAAGGAAGTGATACATGAACACCACACTCTCACTAGGCTTGGGAGTGGGAATAACCTGCCCTTGGGCAGGCAGCCTGTATGAAATTTCGCCGGTTAGATACCGGACGTCTCTCAGCTTTAGCACATCTTCTTCCGTGACGGAGGAAGGCATCCACCGGCCTTGCAGGTCGGAGCCGGACATCCTCGGAGGTCCGAAGCGCCTAAATCTAGAGCTTTGGGTGTTGGAACTCGAGGCGAGGGGCGGATTAGATTGAGATTGAAAGAAAGGAGCGGGCCTTGGTCTCGTTATAAAGAGGTTGAATACCAAGAGCCCTCCCCGTGACCGTTCGGGACTCGCCCTCGATAGAGGAGGCGCGCCAACGAGCACGACTGGGTTACCCACACCCGTATTAATGAGAATCCTGGAATAAGGGGACATGATCTCTGCTTTGACAAGACGTGCCAAAGAAACCGCCTCGCTAAACACGCCGAGGTGGGACAGTAAAAACGATTCCAATAAAGGCTTGGCCATGGGGTGATGTCACGCCGCAGAATACGTCAGCAGATTGAATTTGTGTAAAGATTATTCTCTCTACGGTGGTATGTGGAACTTATTTTGCAGAGCCGGACACTATCCTTGTGTTCAAAATCTTCTATGAAGTATTCGGAGAGGGAACCCGCCTTGCAATGCCGAAGACAATATGCGCGCCGGACTCGTCGTCATTGAAGCCTGGTTCAGGGGCTACTGAGGGAGTCCTGGATTAGGGGGTGTCTGGATAGCCGAACTATCACCGTTGGACGGACTCCTGGACTATGAAGATACAAGATTGAAGACTTCGTCTCGTGTCCGGATGGGACTTTCCTTGGCGTGGAAGGCAAGCTTGGCGATACGGATATGTAGATCTCCTACCATTGTAACCGACTCTGTGTAACCCTAACTGTCGGTGTCAAAACCGGCGGATCTCGGGTAGGGGGTCCCGAACTGTGCGTCTAGGCAGATGGTAATAGGAGACAAGGGACACGATGTTTTTACCCAGGTTCAGGCCCTCTCGGTGGAGGTAAAACCCTACTCCTGCTTGATTGATATTGATGGTATGGGTGTTACAAGAGTTGATCTACCACGAGATCAGAGAGGCTAAACCCTAGAAGCTAGCCTATGGTATGATTGTTGTTCGTCCTACGGACTAAAACTCTCCGGTTTATATAGACATCGGAGAGGGCTAGGGTTACACAGAGTCGGTTACAATGGGAGGAGATCTTCATATCGTATCGCCAAGCTTGCCCTCCACGCCAAGGAAAGTCCCTATCCGGACACGGGACGAATTCTTCAATCTTGTATCTTCATAGTCCGGGAGTCCGGCCAAAGGTCATAGTCCGGCCATCCGGACACCCCCTAATCCAAGACTCCCTCAGTAGCCCCTGAACCAGGCTTCAATGACGACGAGTCCGGCACACCAATTGTCTTCGGAATTGCACGGAGGGTTCCTCCTCCGAATACTTCATAGAAGATGTTGAACACCAGGATAGTGTCCGGCTCTGCAAAATAATTTCCACATGCCACCGTAGAGAGAATAGTATTTGCACAAATCTAATCTGGTGACGCATTCCGTGGCGTGACATCATGCCATGGCCTAGCCTTTATTCATTTTGTCGTTCCACCCCAGCGCGCTTAGCGAGGCGGTTTCCTTGGCACGTCTTGTCAAAGCAGAGATCGGGTCCCCTTATTCCGGGATTCTCATCAATACGGGCATGGGTAACCCAACCGCACCATTAACCGCGACGCTTGGGAGATAAGCGAGTTTTATTAGGCCGGTGGGGGCTCGTAGTTTTGGCCGACCATATAAGGGGATAAGCATCTACCCTTTCCATTCACGCCTTCTTCCTCCTTTGCTTATTCGTCCTTGCGCACTTGAGCTCCAACGCCCAAGCCCGCACATCTCGCCTCAACCTACTCCAACCATGTCCGGAGCGGGAGGCAAGTGGATGGCCTCCTCCGTCACGGAGGGACACATCAAAAGGTTGCGGAAAGCCGGATACCTGCACAACGACATTGCGCACCGGCTTCCAGACGAGGGGCAGATCATCCCCACCCTTGGCCCCCATGAGAGGGTCGTATTTCTTCCCCATTTCCTCCGCGGACTGGGCTTTCCTCTTCACCCGTTCGTCCGGGGGCTCATGTTCTATTATGGCCTGGACTTCCACGATCTGGCCCCGAACTTCATCCTCAACATCTCGGCGTTTATCGTCGTGTGTGAGGCCTTCCTCCGCATCGAGCCCCACTTTGTCCTATGGCTGAAGATTTTTAGCATCAAGCCGAAGGTCATGGGCGGACGCCAAGCGGAGTGCGGAGGCGCCATGGTGGGCAAGATGCCCAACGTCACATGGTTCGAGGGCGCCTTCGTAGAGACCATCAAAGGGTGGCAATCGGGGTGGTTCTACATCACCGAGCCGCGTGACCCTGAATGGGCAGCGGCCCCCGAATTCCAATCTGGCATTCCCACACAGCTCACGTCTTGGAAAGAGACGGGCATGTTGTGGGGTAATTCAGCAGAAGTGACCACACTTCAAACCTGCATCAAAGACCTGATTAGCAGGAAGGTTAAACTTGTCACCGTAGTCCAGGTCATGCTCTTCCGTCGGATTCTCCCATGTCAACGACGGGCTTTCAACTTGTGGGAGTTCGACCCGGCCCAGCACCAGACTCTGTCCCGGCTCTTCGACACAAAGCACGAGGACGCATGGAAGGTGCTATTCAAGAGCTCCGAGGTCCCGCCTCCCGTCACCGAGGATCGCAGATTCTGCGCCAAGCGCCAAGCCAGCGCGGTGAGCTAATTTTCCCATTACGGGGTATCTATTTTCCATAGATTTGATTTTATGTGGGATCTAAACCCCCATCCCTTTGCCAGGACTGGCAGACGAGGGCCGGACTGATCAGTTGTCCGGCTCCTTTGCCCGAAGACCCAGCGGACGCTCGTTTAATGAAGTTGCTGGTTCCGGCACCTCACGTGGTGCCGGAGAAGAAGGCCAAGAAGAAGGCCACGGGGACTCGAAAGAGCTCCCGGCGCCTGGTGGTGTCGGATTCATCGCCCGACGACCCCGACGCACCCTCCGCCTCGGAAGACGAGGAGGAGGAAGAAGAAGAAGAAGCCTCTCCCCCTCCAATGGGGGGAGGAAAGAAAAGGAAGGCTGCCCCAGCTGGGGAGTCCGAGGCGGCCAAGAAGGGGAAGACCCTTCTGCCGGACTATGCCTCCGATGCCGAAGACGGCGGGGAGGAATGGCCATCCAGGGTCAAGCCCCTAGCAAAATCGTAAGTGTCCGGCTACCCGAATGACTCATGGCGCCCCTCTATTATTTGATAGATTCTGATGCCGAATTTTAATTATGCAGTCCACCCAGAGTTCAGCTCGGCGATTCATCGAGTGGCTCTCTGAATTCGTCGGATGTGAATAGCGCTTCACTTCCGACGGCTTCCTCCCCGCTCCCTGCGGACGACGCCGAGGCGGAGTCCCAAAAGGGACTGAACCAGGAGGAGGTGGTCCTGGAGGCGCCCCAAGGCAACCTCCCAGACTCCAGGCCCAAAGGGGACAAAGCCCCAGAGGGATCTAAGTCCGGCCCAGGGCCGGACACTACTCCGGAACCACCAACGGTTCCAGAGTCTGACAAGCGGCGCCTTCATAAGAAGGGCGAGCCTACGCCGCCGGCGACCTCCGTCCACCCAGAGGCGCCGGACAATTTGCTGGAGGCGCTTAACGGCGCCTCCATCAACGAGGAACACCGCATTGTTATGAGTGCGGTGATTCAAAAGGTTCAGTCCGCCAAGAGCAGGCTGACAGAAGCCTGCACAAGTCTGTTAACAGGCTTCGAGGTATGTTTTGAAAACATATAAAATGTTACCGCATAGACAGTAGCCCCTGATGCTCGGTTCGGCGTTCGGAAAAGAAAAGCCGAGCTGAGGATCTAAAAAGATATACGCAGGAGCCTAATAAAAATATGTCGATATGGGAATGCAGGCTGCGCTGCTGACCTCTGCCGCATTGACTGTGGAGGTCAATGCATTGAAGGGAAGCCTCGAGCGGTCCGAGAGCGAGCTCGGCCGTGCCAAGAAGCAGTTCGAGGACAAGGAGGGTATGTAATACCGTATGTAAATGTATATAAAAATACTTGGTTGCAAATAATGACAGGACCAACCTAAATGTTGTAGGGGCCACGGCAGAGGTGGCGGCCCTGAAGGAGGCGGTCTCCAAGGCCGAAAACAGTGCGGCCCTGGAGCGCGCCGAGCGAGAGAAGCAGGAGGCGCGGGTGGTGGAGGTGCGGCAAGAGCTCCAGGCTCTCGCGGAAAAACACGGGAGTTTGGACCGCGACTCGAAGACTCGAGAGTCCGAGCTAACCTTGGCTCTTGAGAGTGCCAAAACCGCTAAGGCCGAAGCCCAGAAGGCCCTCCAGGAGATCGAGGCGATGAAGAAGATAGCAGCGGGTAAGGCATTCTTTATGCAAAGCAAGAATATAAAAGTAAATTATCTGTTACTTACCCGGATTCGGAGCTCTCCAGGAGCGTTCGCCGATCTGCCCTGTAGTGTATCTGATGCTGTCGCATACTACCGAGACGAAGAGGGGAGCTCGACGGAAAAAGTGTTCTGGTCTCAGTATGCTAAGGCCGAACATCCGGTGCCCCTGAGCGACCAGCTGAAGCAGCTGGTCGAGCTCCACAAGGTGGCCGAACAGGCCATGAAGAGCCTCATAGCTTGGCTGTGGCCTGGAGAAGCCATGCCTGGGAGCTACTTCGGTCTGGTGCGGCGGCTGGTGGACGCGTGTTCGTGGATTGAAGTTGTCAAGCGCTCCGTCTGTATCGAAGGTGCCCGTCGGGCTCTTGCTCGTGCTAAAGTGCACTGGGGCAAGCTGGACGCTGAGAAGATTTTGACGGACGTGCCGTCGCCGGGCAAGGAGTATCGCACGCCTGAGATGTATTATAAGGGCGTCCTGAAGGGTGCTCGCCGTATAGCGGACGAGTGCACTAAAGATGTAATTTTTGAGTAGTCTCGCATCTGTTATCATGTACGCTGAAAACTTTGTTCATATGCATTAAGCAACGCTTATTAATTTAAAATATTACCTTCTGTGCGGTCGTTTATCAAATCTGAGAGATGCAAGTCGTCGGCTTCGACCCCCATGCCATGAGTGCTGGGTGTTCGGGATAAACCTGAGCGCTCTTGTTCCCATTCTTGGGTCCATCTAGGGAGGCGCTCAGCACAACGAACCAGGCCGTCGGACTTATGATGCTTTATCACTCTCACTTAGCCATAGAATTCTATAATTTTAAATTTCGGCAAAGCCCCTAGTATTCGGAAGACCGAGTTCGGGGCGCTATCCACGCCTAGGCCGGATAAGTCCGGTTCCTCGCTCTAAGCGGCATAAGTCTTTAAGGACTCGAAAAAAACCTCGCGAACGGCGACCGGTCTCTCGCACTGTCATGACGGTTAGTTTTAGCTTTCTCTACTGAGGTGTTAACCCAGCTCAACTGGGGCACAATCGCAGTAGTTCTCCCAGCGCTACCTTAGCCAACATTGCGGAACGTAAGGTACCAAAACATGGGAGCTGGGCAAACCCAACTATTGACCAAAGACATGATTCGGAGCCGATGCATATAGTGCTATAAGTTCGGGGTGCCGCACTCGTGAGAGTGTTCGGTCTTCTCACACCATGTTATGGGATACTTAAGCCCCTGGTGTATTGGCCATACCAAAGTGTACGGTTGCATAATGTCATGACTGAACATATTTGTATAAAAATAGATGAATACAATAATAGATAAGAGCTATGTATTGTTTATTAAAAAAGAGCTGCTATGAAAGCAGAACGATACAAATAGTGCGATAAGCAAGGGATGGGATTATTTGACATGTCCCCCTCCAGGGGCAAGCTGCGTAAATTTAAGCAAAACGGGTATTTAGCTTGTTATAGAGACCACCTGGACATATGACGTAGCTTGTTCGCGCCCTGGCTGTTGCATCGTGTGTTCGGCGAGTCTATTGCCGGACAGGCCTTCCGAATAGTTGGGTCCTGAAAGTATATAAAAGAAAAGAAAACGGCGGAATAGGGAGCCCCTAAGTGCGGTTGAGCCGCATTCTGGGCATGCTGTAGTTGTGCCCCTCCTCTTATGCCCATGGTATTTTCAAAGCGTAATTATGTACGCGTGGTACCGATATCACCGTCTGGCGAGGGCTGGGGTTGGGGCCACACTTCTATGCTCGCTTGGAACGTGCCAGCCAGCTTTGTTGGAGGTTGCTTCGGGCACGCTTGACGTTGTCCAGACGTTTAACACCCAGATTGGGGAGATGCCTTGAGAGGCTGCTCTGTACTTCCGCCGCCAGGGCCGCTGTGTGCTCCTCCGTTCGGAGAGAGCGTTCAGTGTTTCCATTTACCGTAATGACTCCACAAGGACCTGACATCTTGAGCTTGAGATATGCGTAGTGCGGCACCGCACTGAATTTTGTAAATGCGGTTCGTCCGAGCAGGGCGTGATAGCCACTGCAGAATGGGACTATGTCTAAGATTAACTCTTCGCTTCGGAAATTATCTGGGGATCCAAAGACCACTTCGAGTGTAATCGAGCCTGTACAGCTGGCTTCTACACCTGGTATGACGCATTTAAAGGTTGTCTTTGTGGGTTTAATCCGTGAGGGATCTATACCCATTTTTTGCACTGTATCCTGATAAAGCAGGTTCAGGCTGCTGCCGCCATCCATGAGGACTCTAGTGAGGTGAAATCCGTCAATGATTGGGTCTAGGACCAATGCGGCGAATCCGTCGTGACGGATGCTAGTGGGGTGGTCCCGTCGATCAAAGGTGATCGGGCAGGAGGACCATGGGTTGAACTTTGGGGCGACTGGCTCCAACGCATAGACTTCCTTGAGGGCATGCTTCCGCTCCCTTTTGGGGATGTGGGTCGCGTATATCATGTTCACCGTCTGCACTTGTGGGGGGAAGCCCTTCTGTCCTCTGTTATTCGGCGGCCGGGGCTCCTCCTCGTCATCGCTACGCAGCCCCTTGTCTCTGGTTTCGGCACTTAACTTGCCTGCCTGCTTGAACACCCAACAGTCCCTGTTGGTGTGGTTGGCTGGTTGTTCGGGGGTGCCGTGTATCTGGCACAAGCGATCGAGTATCCGGTCTAAGTTGGATGGGCCCGGAGGGTTTCTTTTCAATGACTTCTTCCGCTGACCTGGTTTAGAGCCTCTGAATCCAGCATTGACTGCCGTATCCTCAGTAGTGTCGTCGTTAATGCGGCGCTTGTGTTTGTTGCAACGTGACCTGCCATTGTTGTCCTTGGTGTCCGAATTACCAGGGCTTTTGGTTATGTTATTGCTATGAGCTAGCCAGCTGTCTTCGCCCGCGCAGAAGCGGGTCATGAGTGTCGTGAGGGCTGCCATAGATTTCGGCTTTTCCTGTCTTAGGTGTCGGGCGAGCCATTCATCTCGGATGTTGTGCCTGAAGGCGGCAAGGGCCTCGGCGTCCGGACAGTCGACTATTTGATTTTTCTTGGTTAGGAACCGTGTCCAGAATTGTCTGGCCGATTCCTCTGGCTGCTGGATTATGTGGCTTAGGTCATCGGCGTCTGGTGGTCGCACGTAAGTGCCCTGGAAGTTGTCAAGAAATGCGAATTACAGGTCCTCCCAGCAACTAATTGACTCTGCTGGCAGGCTGTTAAGCCAATGTCGAGCTGGTCCTTTAAGCTTGAGCGGGAGGTACTTGATGGCGTGTAGATCATCACCACAGGCCATGTGGATATGAAGGAGGTAATCCTCCATCCATACCGCGGGATCAGTTGTGCCGTCATATGATTCAATGTTTACGGGCTTGAAACCCTTAGGGATTTGATGATCCATTACTTCGTCTGTGAAGCCTAGTGGGTGTGCGGCGCCCCTGTACTGGGCTATATCACGGCGCACCTCGGATGAGCTTGGTCTGTTGTATTCGGTCTGGCCATATTTATCATATGCGGTGTGACGGTTATCATCATGTGATGTGGGGCGCCCACGTGATCCGTAGATCGATCTTGTTTGCCTTGCCTTGTCCTCCAGTATATCTCGCAGGTCTGTTGCGTCTCCCCGTACTCTGTTATGTTTTGAGCGATGCCGAGGTGCGGCTTGGGTCGAGGGCCCGAAGGTCTCTCTGTCGCGGCCACGGGGTGGCCGATCGAGCGCATCGTACGCTGGTAATGTAGGTCTAGTTGCTTCCTCCTCAAGTTGGGGTAGCAGCCTGCACTTTGGGTAGCTCTTGGAGGGGCGCTCGAGTTTATATTCTTCGGCCGCCAGGACTTCGGTCCATCTGTCGGCTAGCAAGTCTTGGTCAGCTCTAAGCTGCTGCTATTTTTTCTTGAGGCTGCGTGTCGTGGCCATAAGCCTGCGTTTGAAACGCTCTTGTTCGACGGGATCCTCTGGCACGACGAATTCGTCGTCGTCGAGGCTTGCCTCGTCTTCGGAGGGAGGCATATAGTTGTTGTCCTCAACCTCTCTGTCGGCCGCTCTCTCCTGAGGGCTGGCTCCTTCGTCCTCCTGCACTAAATCCTGCTGGAGGGGGTTATCTTCGGCACTGTCCGGCGTATTGTTATCTCCGGTGCCGGATTCGCCGTTCTTGCTTTGGCGGGATTTAGAGTGGCGCCGCTGACGTCGGTGCTTGGGTTGCTTCCTGGAGGGGTCATCCTCCGTTTGTTCCTCGCCATCCCCTGCTTTGGGGGTGTCCACCATGTATATGTCATATGACGAGGTGGCTTTCCAGTTCCCTATAGGTGCTGGTTCTTGGTCGTCTCCTTCATCGGCGTCCATACCGTCGATGTCTTCGGAGTCAAAGTCGAGCATGTCGGTTAAATCATCAACAGTGGCTACAAAGTGGGTGGTGGGTGGGATTCAAATTTCTTCGTCCTCCATATCCCAACCCTGCTGACCATAGTCCGGCCAGGGCTCTCCTGACAAAGAGAGAGACTTTAAGGAGTTCAGGATATCGCCAAAGGGCGAGTGCTGAAAGACGTCCGTGGCGGTGAACTCCATGATCGGAGCCCAATCAGGTTCGATCGGAAGGGGTGCGGAAGATTCGGAGTCCAGAGCGGAGTCCGGCACCTTGGAGTCACGGGCCTTGCAAAGGACTAGGTTGGTATTCGGCTCTATCGCCGTAGAGATCGCGGCTCCTGGGGCGGCGTCCAACCGTCCGTCCCTGGTTAGCGCGGTCGGCTCCGAACTAACGGTCGGAGCGGACTCCTGAGCGGCACTCCGGGCGTTGTCCGGCGGCAGAGCTAGATCATGCCCATCGAGATAGTGCGGCGCGCTCGGCCGTGGCTCGAATCCGTCGAAGATCAAGTCCCCGCGAATGTCGGCCGTGTAGGTTAAGCTTCCAAATCTGACCTAATGGCCAGGGGTGTAGCTTTCGATCTGCTCCAGATGGCCAAACAAGTTGGCCCGCAGTGCTAAGCCGCCGAATACGAAGATCTGTCCAGGGAGAAAAGTCTCGCCCTGGACCGCGTCGTGGTTGATGATCGAAGAAGCCATCGGGCCTAAAGGCGACGACACAGAGGAACTCTCAATGAAAGCACCAATGTCGGTGTCAAAATAGGCGGATCTCGGGTAGGGGGTCCCGAACTATGCGTCTAGGCGGATGGTAACATGAGACAAGGGACACGATGTTTTTACCCAGGTTCGGGCCCTCTAAGTGGAGGTAAAACCCTACTCCTGCTTGATTGATATTGATGGTAAGGGTGTTACAAGAGTTGATCTACCATGAGATTAGAGAGGCTAAACCCTAGAAGCTAGCCTATGGTATGATTGTTGTTCGTCCTACGGACTAAAACTCTCCGGTTTATATAGACACCGGAGAGGGCTAGGGTTACACAGAGTCGGTTACAATGGGAGGAGATCTTCATATCGTATCGCCAAGCTTGCCTTCCACGCCAAGGAAAGTCCCTATCCGAACACGGGACGAAGTCTTCAATCTTGTATCTTCATAGTCCGGGAGTCCGGCCAAAGGTCATAGTCCGGCCATCCGGACACCCCCTAATCTAGGACTCTCTCACTAACCCTCTCCGGTGTCTATATAAACCGGAGGGTTTTAGTCCGTAGGACGAACAACAATCATACCATAGGCTAGCTTCTAGGGTTTAGCCTCTTTGATCTCGTGGTAGATCTACTCTTGTACTACCCATATCATCAATATTAATCAAGCAGGAGTAGGGTTTTACCTCCATCGAGAGGGCCCGAACCTGGGTAAAAACATCATGTCCCTTGTCTCCTGTTACCATCCGCCTAGACGCACAGTTTGGGACCCCCTACCCGAGATCCGCCAGTTTTGACACCGACACCCTCTCTTCCCACGAGGGAGATGAGGAAGAAGAGGAGGAGGAGGTGGAGAGAGACCCCCCCATAGGGAGGGAAGAAGAAGAGGGCGGCCTCCTAAGACCCAGAGGGGTAGGCGCCCAAGAGAGGGAAGGTGACCCTGATGGGTAACGTAGTAATTTCAAAAAAAAATCCTACGCACACGCAAGATCATGGTGATGCATAGCAACGAGAGGGGAGAGTAATGTCCACGTACCCTCGTAGACCGTAAGCGAAAGCGTTATGACAACGCGGTTGATGTAGTCGTACGTCTTCACGATCCGACCAATCCAAGTACCGAACGTACGGTACCTCCGAGTTCAGCACACGTTTAGCTCGATGACGATCCCCAGACTCCGATCCAGCAAAGTGTCGGGGATGAGTTCCGTCAGCACGACGGCGTGGTGACGATGATGATGTTCTACCGGCGCAGGGCTTCGCCTAAACTCCGCGACGATATGACCGAGGTGGAATATGGTGGAGGGGGGCACCACACACGGCTAAGGAACGATCCGTAGATCAACTTGTGTTGTTCCTAGAGGTGCCCCCCTGCCCCCGTATATAAAGGAGCAAGGGGGGAGGGGGCGGCCGGCCTAGGAGGGGCGTGCCATCCTTCCTTGTTGGAGTAGGAGAAGGGGGAAAGAGGGGGAGAGGAGGAAGGAAAAGGGGGCCGCACCCCTTGTCCAATTCAGACCAGAGGGGGGCTGCGTGCCTCCTTCCTTTCGGCCTCTCTCCTCTATTCCCATATGGCCCAATAAGGCCCATATACTCCCCGGCGAATTCCTGTAACTCTCCGGTACTCCGAAAAATACCCGAATCACTCGGAACCTTTCCGAACTCCGAATATAGTCATCCAATATATCGATCTTTACGTCTCGATCATTTCGAGACTCCTCGTCATGTCCCCGATCTCATCCGGGACTCCGAACTCCTTCGGTACATCAAAACTCATAAACTCATAATATAACTGTCATCGAAACCTTAAGCGTGCGGACCCTACGAGTTCGAGAACTATGTAGACATGACCTAGAACTATTCTTGGTCAATAACCAATAGCGGAACCTGGATGCTCATATTGGCTCCTACATATTCTACGAAGATCTTTATCGGTCAAACCGCATAACAACATACGTTGTTCCCTTTGTCATCGGTATGTTACTTGCCCGAGATTCAATCGTCGGTATCCAATACCTAGTTCAATCTCGTTACCGGCAAGTCTCTTTTCTCGTTACATAATGCATCATCCCGCAACTAACTCATTAGTCACATTGCTTGCAAGGCTTATAGTGATGTGCATTACCGAGAGGGCCCAGAGATACCTCTCCGACAATCGGAGTGACAAAACCTAATCTCGAAATACGCCAACCCAACATGTACCTTTGGAGACACCTGTAGTACTCCTTTATAATCACCCAGTTACGTTGTGACGTTTGGTAGCACCCAAAGTGTTCCTCCGGTAAACGGGAGTTGCATAATCTCATAGTTACAGGAACATGTATAAGTCATGAAGAAAGCAATAGCAACATACTAAACGATCAAGTGCTAGGCTAACGGAATGGGTCATGTCAATCACATTATTCTCCTAATGATGTGATCCCATTAATCAATTGACAACACATGTCTATGGTTAGGAAACATAACCATCTTTGATTAATGAGCTAGTCAAGTAGAGGCATACTAGTGACTATATGTTTGTCTATGTATTCACACATGTATCATGTTTCCGGTTAATACAATTCTAGCATGAATAATAAACATTTATCATGATATAAGAAAATAAATAATAACTTTATTATTGCCTCTAGGGCATATTTCCTTCAGTCTCCCACTTGCACTAGAGTCAATAATCTAGTTCACATCACCATGTGATTTAACATCAATATTCATATCTGTATATGATTAACACCTATAGTTCACACCGTCATGTGACCAACACCCAAAGGGTTTACTAGAGTCAATAATCTAGTTCACATCGCTATGTGACTAACACCCAAAGAGTACTAAGGTATGATCATGTTTTGCTCGTGAGAGAAGCTTAGTAAACGGTTCTGTCACATTCAGAGCCGCATGTATTTTGCAAATATTCTATGTCTACAGTGCTCTGCATGGAGCTACTCTAGCTAATTGCTCCCACTTTCAGTATGTATCCAGATTGAGACTTAGAGTCATCTGGATCAGTGTAAAAGCTTGCATCGTTGTAACTTTTTATGACGAGCTCTTTTATCACTTCCATAATCGAGAAAAATCTCCTTAGTCCTCACTAAGGATATTCTTGACCGCTGTCCAGTGATCTACTATTAGATCACTATTGTACTCCCTTGCTAAACTAGGGCAGAGTATACAATAGGTCTGGTCCATAGCATGGCATACTTTTATAGAACCTATGACTGAATGCATAGGGAATGACTTTCATTCTCTTTCTATTTTCTGCCGTGGTCGGGATTTGAGTCTTACACAATTTCATACCTTTGCAACATAGGCAAGAACTTCTTTCTTTGACTGTTCCATTTTGAACTACTTCAAAATCTTGTCAAGGTATGTACTTATTGAAAAATCTTATCAAGCGTCTTGATCTATCTATATAGATCTTGATGCTCAATGTGTAAGCAGCTTCACCGAGGTCTTGCTTTGAAAAACTCTTATTCAAGTATCCTTTCATGATATCCAGAATTTCCATATCATTTCCAATTAACAATATGTCATCCACATATAATATTAGAAATGCTACAGAGCTCCCACTCACTTTCTTGTAAATATAGGCTTCTTCAAAAGTCTGTATAAAACCATATGCTTTGATCAACTCATCAAAGCATATATTCCAACTCCGAGATGCTTGCACCAGTCCATAGATGGATCGCTGGAGCTTCCACAATTTGTTAGCACCTTTAGGATTGACAAAACCTTCTGGTTGCATCATATACAACTCTTCTTTAAGAAAACCATTAAGGAATGCAGTTTTGTTTATCCATTTGCCAGATTTCATAAAATGCGGCAATTGCTAACATGATTCAGATAGACTTAAGCATAGATACGAGTGAAAAACTCTCATCGTAGTCAACACCTTGAACTTGTCGAAAACCTTTTGCGACAATTCTAGCTTTGTAGATAGTAACACTATCAGCGTCCGTCTTCCTCTTGAAGATCCATTTAATCTCAATGTCTCGCCGATCATTGGGCAAGTCAATCAAAGTCCATACTTTGTTTTCATACATGGATCTTATCTCAGATCTCATGGCCTCAAGCCATTTTGCGGAATCTGGGCTCACCATCGCTTCTTCATAGTTCGTAGGTTCGTCATGGTCTAGTAACATAACTTCCAGAACAGGACTACCGTATCACTCTGGTGCGGATCTTACTCTGTAAGACCTATGAGGTTCTGTAGTAACTTAATCTGAAGTTTCATGATCATCATCATTAACTTCCTCACTAATTGGTGTAGTAGTCATAGGAACAGATTTCTGTGATGAGCTACTTTCAAATGAGGGAGCAGGTACAGTTACCTCATCAAGTTCTACTTTCCTCCCACTCACTTCTTTCGAGAGAAACTCCTTCTCTAGAAAGGATCCATTCTTAGCAACGAATGTTTTGCCTTTGGATTTGTGATAGAAGGAGTACCCAACAATTTCCTTTGGGTATTCTATGAAGACGCACTTCTCCGATTTGGGTTCGAGCTTATCAGGTTGAAAACCTTTTTCATATAAGCATCGCAACTCCAAACTTTAAGAAACAACAGCTTAGGTTTACTTCTAAACCATAGTTCATACGATGTCGTCTCAACGGATTTAGATGGTGCTCTTTTAACGTGAATGCAGCTGTCTCTAATGCATAGCCCCAAAACGATAATGGTAAATCAGTAAGAGACATCATAGATCGCACCATATCCAATAAAGTGCGGTTACGATGTTCGGACACACCATAACGTTGTGGTGTTCCAGGTGGCGTGAGCTGTGAAACTATTCCACATTGTTTTAATTGAAGACCAAACTCGTAACTCAAATATTCATCTCTGCGATCAAATCGCAGAAACTTTATTTTCTTGTTACGATGATTTTTCCACTTCACTCTGAAATTCTTTGAACCTTTCAACTATTTCAGACTTATGTTTCATCAAGAAGATATACTTATATCTGCTCAAATCATCTCGTGAAGGTCAGAAAATAACGATACCCGCCACGAGCATCAACACTCATTGGACCGCATACATCGGTATGTATTATTTCCAATAAGTCACTAGCTCGTTCCATTGTTCCGGAGAACGGAGTTTTAGTCATCTTGCCCAAAAGGAACGGTTCGCAAGCATCAAATGATTCATAACCAAGTGATTCCGAAAATCCATCTTTATGGAGTTTCTTCATGCGCTTTACACCGATATGACCCAAACAACAGTGCCACAAATAAGTTGCACTATCATTATTAACTTTGCATCTTTTGGCATCAATATTATGAATATGTGTATCACTACGATCGAGATCCAACAAACTATTTTCATTGGGTGTATGACCATTGAAGGTTTTATTCATGTAAACAGAACAACAATTATTCTCTGACTTTAAATGAATAACCATATTGCAATAAACATGATCAAATCATATTCATGCTCAATGCAAACGCCAAATAACATTTATTTAGGTTTAACACTAATCCCAAAAGTATAGGGAGTGTGCGATGATGATCATATCAATCTTGGAACCACTTCCAACACACATCGTCACTTCACCCTCAACTAGTTTTTGTTTATTCTGTAACTCCTGTTTCGAGTTACTAATATTTAGCAACCGAACAAGTATCAAATACTCAGGGGCTACTATAAACACTAGTAAACTATACATCAATAACATGTATATCAAATATACCCTTGTTCACTTTGCCATCCTTTTTATCCACCAAATATTCAGTGCATTTCCGCTTCTAGTGACCATTTCCTTTGCAGTATAATCACTCAATTTCAGGCTTTGGTCCAGCTTTGGGATTCTTTGCGGGACTGACAACTTGCTTGTCATTCTAATTGAAGTTCCCTTTCTTTCCCTTTGCCCTTTTCTTGAAAATAGTGATCTTGTCAACCATCAACACTTGATGCTCTTTCTTGATTTCTACCTTCGTCGATTTCAACATCACGAAGATCTCGGGAATCATTTTCGTCATCCCTTGCATACTATAGTTCATCACGAAGTTCTAGTAACTTAGTGATGGTGACTAGAGAATTCTGTCAATCACTATCTTATCTGGAAGATTAACTCTCACTTGATTCAAGTGATTGAAGTACCCAGACAATCTGAGCACATGCTCACTAGTTGAGCGATTCTCCTCCATCTTTTAGCTATAGAACTTGTTGGAGACTTCATATCTCTCAACTCGGGTATTTGCTGGAAATATTAACTTCAACTCCTGGAACATCTCATATGGTCCATGACGTTCAAAACGTCTTTGAAGTCCCGATTCTAAGCCGTAAAGCATGGTGCACAAAACTATCAAGTAGTCATCATATTGAGCTAGCCAAACGTTCATAACGTCTGCATCTGCTCCTGCAATAGGTCTATCACCTAGCGGTGCATTAAGGACATAATTTTTCTGTGCAGCAATGAGGATAAACCTCAGATCACGGATCCAATCCGCATCATTGCTACTAACATCTTTCAACACAATTTTCTCTAGGAACATATCAAAATAAACATAAGAAAGAAACAACGCAAGCTATTGATCTACAACATAATTTGCAAAATACTACCAGGACTAAGTTCATGATAAATTTAAGTTCAATTAATCATATTACTTAAGAACTCCCACTTAGATAGACATCCCTCTTATCCTCTAAGTGATCACGTGATCCATATCAACTACACCATGTCCGATCATCACGTGAGATGGAGTAGTTTCAACGGTGAACATCAATATGTTGATCATATGTACTATATGATTCACGCTCGACCTTTCGGTCTCCGTGTTCCGAGGCCATATCTGTATATGCTAGGCTCGTCAAGTTTAACCTAAGTATTCCGCGTGTTTTGCACCCGTTGTATTTGAACGTAGAGCCTATCACACCTGATCATCACGTGGTGTCTCAGCACGAAGAACTTTCGCAACGGTGCATACTCAGGTAGAACACTTCTTGATAATTAGTGAGAGATCATCTTAAAATGCTACCATCAAACAAAACAGAATAAGATGTATAACAGATAAACATCATATGCAATCAAAATATGTGACATGATATGGCCATGATCATCTTGCGCCTTTGATCTCCATCTCCAAAGTACTGTCATGATCTCTATCGTTACCGGCACGACACCATGATCTTCATCATCTTGATCTATATCAATGTGTCGTCACATGGTCGTCTCGCCAACTATTGCTCTTGCAACTATTGCTATCGCATAGCGATAAAGTAAAGCAATTATTTGGCATTTGCATCTTATGCAACAAAGAGACAACCATAGGGCTTCTGCCAGTTGCCGATAACTTCAACAAAACATGATCATCTCATACGACAACTTATATCTCATCACGTCTTGACCATATCACATCACAACATGCCCTGCAAAAACAAGTTAGACGTCCTCTACTTTGTTGTTGCAAATTTTACGTGGCTGCTACGGGTTGAGCAAGAACCGTTCTTACCTATGCATCAAAACCACAACGATAGTTCGTCAAGTTAGTGTTGTTTTAACCTTCGCAAGGACCGGGCGTAGCCACACTCGGTTCAACTAAAGTGAGAGAGACAGACACCCGCCAGCCACCTTTAAGCACGAGTGCTCGTAACGGTGAAACCAGTCTCGCGTAAGCGTACGCGTAATGTCGGTCCGGGCCGCTTCATCTCACAATACCGCCGAACCAAAGTATGACATGCTGGTAAGCAGTATGACTTGTATCGCCCACAACTCACTTGTGTTCTACTCGTGCATATGACATCTACGCATAAAACCTGGGCTCGGATGCCACTGTTGGGGAACGTAGTAATTTCAAAAAAAATCCTACGCACACGCAAGATCATGGTGATGCATAGCAACGAGAGGGGAGAGTAATGTCCACGTACCCTCGTAGACCGTAAGCGGAAGCATTATGACAACGCGGTTGATGTAGTCGTACGTCTTCATGATCCGACCGATCCAAGTACCGAACGTACGGCACCTCTGAGTTCAGCACACGTTCAGCTCGATGATGATCCCCGGACTCCGATCCAGCAAAGTGTCGGGGATGAGTTCTGTCAGCACGATGGCGTGGTGACGATGATGATGTTCTACCGGCGCAGGGCTTCGCCTAAACTCCGCGACGATATGACCGAGGTGGAATATGGTGGAGGTGGGCACCGCACACGGCTAAGGAACGATCCATAGATCAACTTATGTTGTTCCTAGACGTGCCCCCTGCCCCCGTATATAAAGGAGCAAGGGGAGAGGGGGCGGCCGGCCTAGGAGGGGCGCGCCAAGGGGAGTCCTACTCCCACCGGGAGTAGGACTCCCTCCTTCCTTGTTGGAGTAGGAGAAGGGGGAAAGAGGGGGAGAGGAGGAAGGAAAAGGGGGCCGCACCCCTTGTCCAATTCGGACCAGAGGGGGGCTGCGCGCCTCCTTCCTTTCGGCCTCTCTCCTCTATTCCCGTATGGCCCAATAAGGCCCATATACTCCCCGGCGAATTCCCGTAACTCTCTGGTACTCCGAAAAATACCCGAATCACTCGGAACCTTTCCGAAGTCCGAATATAGTCGTCCATTATATCGATCTGTATGTCTCGACCATTTCGAGACTCCTCGTCATGTCCCCGATCTCATCCGGGACTCCGAACTCCTTCGGTACATCAAAACTCATAAACTCATAATATAACTGTCATCGAAACCTTAAGCGTGCGGACCCTACGGGTTCGAGAACTATGTAGACATGACCTAGAACTATTCTTGGTCAATAACCAATAGCGGAACCTGGATGCTCATATTGGCTCCTACATATTCTACGAAGATCTTTATCGGTCAAACCGCATAACAACATACGTTGTTCCCTTTGTCATCGGTATGTTACTTGCCCGAGATTCAATCGTCGGTATCCAATACCTAGTTCAATCTCGTTACCGGCAAGTCTCTTTTCTCGTTACATAATGCATCATCCCGCAACTAACTCATTAGTCACATTGCTTGCAAGGCTTATAGTGATGTGCATTACCGAGAGGGCCCAGAGATACCTCTCCGACAATCGGAGTGACAAAACCTAATCTCGAAATACGCCAACCCAACATGTACCTTTGGAGACACCTGTAGTACTCCTTTATAATCACCCAGTTACGTTGTGACGTTTGGTAGCACCCAAAGTGTTCCTCCGGTAAACGGGAGTTGCATAATCTCATAGTTACAGGAACGTGTATAAGTCATGAAGAAAGCAATAGCAACATACTAAACGATCAAGTGCTAGGCTAACGGAATGGGTCATGTCAATCACATTATTCTCCTAATGATGTGATCCCATTAATCAATTGACAACACATGTCTATGGTTAGGAAACATAACCATCTTTGATTAATGAGCTAGTCAAGTAGAGGCATACTAGTGACTATATGTTTGTCTATGTATTCACACATGTATCATGTTTCCGATTAATACAATTCTAGCATGAATAATAAACATTTATCATGATATAAGGAAATAAATAATAACTTTATTATTGCCTCTAGGGCATATTTCCTTCAGACCCTCCCGTACAACTCAGACCCAGAGTCCAAACTAGTCCCCAAGAAAGCTCCCAGGGTGAAGCCCCGGGCCGAATCGCAAGTATTCAGAAACTTACTATTTATCTTCAGTCTTCCTATTTTCATTATATAAGTTATTTTGTTATTTGCCTTTCAGCCCTCCCCGTGAGCTCCCGCAAACTCCATTACCAGAGGGGAATTCTTTGCCGCCTGAAATGGCAAAGAGTGACACGCCGCCACGAGCCCCCTCGCCTATCGCCATGGAGGACACCGAAGTGTTGTCCGGAAGGACCTCTCCTGACAGAGAGGGGACGAACGAGGACGTCGAGAGAGCGCCCAAGGTTAATAACTAGGTCGCCAAAACCTAGGGGAGGCGAACTCTATGACAACCGATGGTGAGGACCCCCAACAATCCGGGGCCCAGACGAACACCATTCCGGAGACCAACATGGCTTCGGGATTGGATAAGCAGCCCCCTTCGAAAGAGGAGGGAGGAGCATCAGCTCCATTGGCAGCCTCCACTAATTCGGAGGCGCCCAACACTCTGGAGGAAGCACTGCAAGGTGCTTCCGTTGTGGAGGAGCACCACACCCTGATGGGTGCGGTTATGGAGAAGGTTCAGTCCGCTAAAAATGGACTGAATGAAGCTTTCTGCAGCCTACTGATGGGCTTTGAGGTATGCGACGTAATGTTCTAAAAACTTTTCATATAGAAGATTAATCTTGTATACAGACAGTAGCCCCTGAGACTCTGTCCGGTATGGAAAAACCGGACAGAGGATCCACATAATATTTGGGAAAGCAACATACTATGTTGATATTGTAACATGCCTCTATGTTGGCGGCAACTGCCCATCCACAAAAGTTTCCGAACTCAATCGGAAGCTTCAAGTGGCGGACGAGGAGCTCGACCGCATTAATAAGCGGTTCGACGAGACACAAGGTATGCGTACAATGTTAATAACTTAGTTGTATATCAGAGTGATATGTATATGAAGAGGTTAACTCCTAGAATGTTTTTCATTATAGGCATAGTTGCCGCAGCCGAGGTCGAGACCCTCAAAGGCGCCCTCGCCCAGGCAAAGAAAGAAGCCAAGGCGAACAAGGCAGCCGTTGACAAAGCGGCTGCAGAACTGAAGACCGAGCAAGCTGCCGGCCGCCAACACGAAGCTCGGGTGGCCGAAGTCGAGCAGGAGTTGAAGGATGCCAGCAACAAATGCGAAACCTTGGAGGAGAAGACTTTGGCCCAGTCCTCCGAGCTTGCCAAGGCTCTTCATGATTCAAAGGAGGCACGGATCGAGTCCTGGAGTGCTCGTGAAGAGATCCATCAGGCGAGGCAGATATCGGCTTGTAAGGCCTTTCTTTTGCAGAGTATCTTTGGAGGTCAGAGGTATGCTTTGCTCACCCGAGTGTGGAGTTCTCTAGGCGCGTTTGAGGATCTTCCAAAGAGTGTCGTTGATGCCGCACAGTTCTTCCAAGCCCAAGAGGGGAACTCGACCGAGAAGCTGTTCTAGTCGCAATTTCTTGTGCAGCCGGGGATTGATGCCGTAAAGCGCTCAGCCTGCATAGAGGGTGCCCGGATGGCCTTCGTCTGCGTCAAAATGCAATGGGCGAAGATGAAGGCCACCGAAGTGGCAACCGTAGGCTCGCCCGAAGGCAAAGATCATCAGAAACCGGAGAGGTACTTCGATGACGTCCTAGAAGGAGCCCGAGTGGTAGAGGGTCAATGTTCTAAGGATGTGATATTTGAGTGAATGTGTTCGGGTCGTACAAACTATGTTATGAACCCATGCTATGATATATCTACGTTTGCGCCTTTTGTTTCAAGCGATGTTTCCTCCTGTGCGGCCGTTTATAGTTCTATTTCAGAAAGTTGCCAGTCATCGGCTTCAGCCCCCATGTAGATGATACAGGGGTGTTCGGCATAACGCATGACCACACTTTATCCAACGTCTTGGTCCGTAAAGGAGGTGTCCGCGAGGTGAACGAGGCAATCAGACTATGCAGCTTTATTACTTTCACTTAGCCATAGGAGTTTGACTATGGAGCTAAGTACTAGCCCTTTGTGCGTGTGCGGCTATCCAGACTACGGTGCCTTTTCCACGCGGCTAGACGAAGATCAACTCCTCGTATAACACGGGGTGAATCGCTAACGATTTGTAGTATAATACTAAGTCGCCAAATTGGCGACCAGCTCTCGCATATCATGACAGTCAGTTTTCGGCTTTCTCTACTGAGGTACTTGACCGGACAAGCCAAAAATACAATCACAGTAGTTCCCCCTTTACTACCTTAGCCGAAGAAGCGGAACGTAAGGTGGTCAGCACAGGTGCCGGGCAACCCAACTATAGACCAAATACATGATTCGGAGCCGATGCATATAATGCAATACTCGGGACGCCGAGGAGTTCCCTATAGATGTTCGGACTTAAAATGTGCATGGCCGATCACATGCCCTGGTGTTAAGGCCGGACTAAAGCACACGCGGCAGCATGAAGTAGGGAGGGAATATAGATGGAAATATGAAATAAAGTTAATGCCAAACGAAAGTGGTGATCAACTGATTCCTTTATACCCTAATTAATACGTCGAGCCGTGTTATTACAGATAATGCCATGAATATAGAGGCCATTTTACATGCCAAAAGTTTACACGAGGGAAAGGTTTGCACAGGGCGTAAACTTAGTGGTTTGAAGATCCCAATGATGCCCTGTCGCACGTCTGCGTCGTTTCTCCTTGGTGACAAATCCTTTGAGAGGAGAAGTCGATGGTCGTCTGCAAGAAAGAGGGACCTAGAAAAGTGTCCCTGTACAACCTTAGAGTAGGTAGGTTTTTTAACAAACCTGCAATGTGAAAGATATTTAAGGTCCAAATAGGGTCAAGCCGTACTATGGACCTTATTTGCAGTGTGCCTCCGGCTGCCCAAGGTATTTTATGTGCGTAGCTATGTACGCGCGGTGCGTATGCCGTAACCTTATGGGGCGGTCGGTGGAGGCTAAATTGTTATCCAAGCTCCGGATCCACCGAGCTACTGCACTGTAATGCGGATCGAACTCGTTTAGCAGTGTCCTGGGTCTTGATGACTGATGAGCTGTTCGGCTTGATGAGGCCGCCCTGTACTTCGGCTGCTAGGGCCGCGGTGTGCTCCTTAGTACGGAGGGAGCGCCCCATATTTCCATTTACTGTGATAACGCCATGCGGTCCAGGCATTTTCAGCTTCAAATAATCATAGTGTGGGACTGCATTAAAGCGAGCGAAAGAGTTCGTCCGAGCAGTGCATGATAACCACTACGAAAAGGGACAATGTCGAAGATCAATTCTTCGCTTCAAAAGTTGTCTAGAGAGCCGAATACTACTTCTAGTGATAAGGAGCCTGTGCAGCAGGCCTCCACGCCGGGTATCACTCCTTTGAAGTTAGTGTTGCTAGGCTTGATTCTTGACGGGTCGATACCCATCTTACGGACAGTATCCTGATAGATCAAGTTGAGACTGCTGCCGTCGTCCATAAGGACTCTAGTGAGATGGTACCCCTCTATGATAGGATCGAGTACCAGGGCCGCCGAACCTCCATGACGGATACTAGTTGGGTAGTCCTTATGATCGAAGGTGATCAGACAAGCCGGCCATGGGTTCAATTTTGGGGCGACAGGCTCTACGGTGTAGATGTCCCTTAATGCGCGTTTGCGCTCCCTTTTGAGGATGTGGGTGACATAGATCATGTTCACCGTTTTCACCTCGGGGGGAAATTGCCTCTGTCCCCCAGTGTTCGGCTGGCGGGGCTCATCGTCGTCCTCGCTTGGAGGTCCTTTCCCCTTATGTTCGGTATTTAACTTACCGGCCTGCTTGAAAACCCACCAATTTCTATTGGTTTGGTTGGCAGGCCCCTCCAGTATTTTGTCCAAGTTGGATGGACCATCTCTGTTACCCTTGAATGGCTTCTTCCGTTGATCGGGTTTGGAACCACTGAATAAGGCATTTACTGCCATATCATCTATTTCTTTGTTATTGTTCTGACGCTTGTGTTTGTTGCGTCGTGGCCTACCATTGCCATCCCTGGCCTCAGAAGTGTCGAGGTCGCTGGTATTATTGCTTCTGTGAGTCAACCAGCTATCTCCGCCCGCACAAAAGCGGGTCATAAGTGCAGTAAGAGTTGTCATAGTTTTCGGCTTCTCCTACCCGAGGTGTCGGGCGAGCCATTCATCACGGACGCTGTATTTGAATGCCGCTAAGGCTTCAGCGTCTGGAAAGTCCATGATTTGGTTCTTTTAAGTAAGAACCGATTCCATAGTTTGCGAGATGACTCTTCGGGTTGCTGGACTATGTGACTTAGGTCATCAGCATCCGGTGGCCGGACATAAGTGCCCTGAAAGTTGGCCCGAAAAGCATCCTCTAAATCTTCCCAGCATCCAATGGAGTTCTCTGGAAGGCTGTTCAACCAGTGCCATGCTGGTCCTTTCAGCTTGAGAGGGAGGTATTTAATGGCCGAATCCATCTCCATCGTACTGCTCGATGTTCACGGGTTTAAACCCTTCCGGAAATTGGTGTTGCATTACCTCATTGGTAAAGCACATAGGGTGTGCAGCGCCTCTGTATCGGGCGACATTGTGACGGAGTTCGGATGACATCTGTGTTTGGTGCTGACCCCAAACTTGATTATATTTATCATGCCAGGCTTGATGGTCGTCATCTCGTGTTGGGGCATGTCCTCTTGATCCATAAATTGATCTGGTCTCGTGGACTCTATTGGTCAAGTCCTGACGTAGGTCGTACGTGTAGCCCGAGGCTACTGTCTCTCTACCTCTATGGGGAGGGGGCGTGGGTTGGTGTTCGACATGATTGGTAGTTTTGTCCTGGCCACGTGGCGGTCGGTCCGGTTGATCAGCCTGATTGTATTTTGACGGTATTGGCGCAAGGGCCTCGTCGACAAATTGTGGTAGTATCCTGCATTTTGGGTAGCTCTTTGTCAGGCGCTCGAAGCCATATTCTTTGGCGGCTAGGACCTTGGTCCATCTGTCATTGAGCGTATCCTATTCTGCTTGAAGTTGTTGTTGTTTCTTTTTCAGGCTCCGTGCGATGGCGATGAGCTGTCGCTTGAAGCGTTCTTGTTCGGGGGGTTCCTCTGGGATGAAGAAATCTTCATTGTCGAGGCTAACATCCTCTTCGGAGACAGGTAATTAGTAACTATCTTCCGAATCCTCGTGATCGGCGTGTTCGGGGCTGTATTGACCTCTTCCCTTTCATCCTGCTCGAATGCAGGCTTACTGGGGTGGTCGGGGTCTTCGGTGTTGTCCGAAGTTTCATTATCTCCGGTGCCGGTATTGCTTTCCCTTGCCCGACGCGTCATGAGCGGCGCCGCTAACACTAGTGTTTTGGTGGTTCATCGACGGGCTTATCCTCATCTGGATCTCGAGTGTCATCGTCGTCCTTTTTCTCAGGCATGTCCACCATGTATACATCGTAAGTGGAAGTGGCCGTCCAATGCCCAGTGATGGGCAGGTTTTGACCTGGTTCGGCTCCAACATCGTCGTCCATGCCATCGATGTCTTCGGAGGCGTAGTCTAGCACGTCGGTTAAATCCTCGATAGTGGCTATTAAGTGGGTGGTGGGCGGGACATAAAATTCCCTACTCTCAGCCCCCAGTTCAGGATGGGTGTAACTCGGAGGTGGCACTTCCGTGATGGCGAGAGATTGTATGAAGTCCAGCGTTTCATTTAAGAGAGAAGGCTGGATAGGCGTCTGAAGATCTGCGGAGATGGGCCTGGTGATAACCACTTGATCGGGCCTGATGGACGCAGACCTCGAGAGTTCGGAGTTGGTGACCAGAGGCGAGTTCGGCTTCCCGATGATGCGGAGAGTCCCATTTGAGTCTGGGTCCACTGACGGTGTGGTCGCATCTGGGTCTTCGGCTAAAAGCTCCTTGATGGGAGAGAGTCCGGTGGGGTTACCCTCCCGTCATTGGGCAAAGTGGTCTACCCCGGATCTAAGGCCAGCGCGGACAGGAGAGTCGACCCCTGGACGGGATCTGATAGTAGATCCAAAGGGCCTCCTTCGTATGGATGGGGAGCTCCGGCCGGGGCCGTGAACCCCTTGAAGATCAGGTCTCCTCGGATATCAGCAATGTAGTTCAGACTTCCAAACCTGATCTGGTGACCAGGGGTGTAGCTATCGACCTGCTCAAGGTGACCGGTCGAGTTGGCACGTAGCACGAAGCCGCCAAACACAAAGAGTTGTCCAGGGAGGAAGGTTTCCCTGAAATAGCGTCATCATCGATGATGAGGTGAGCCATCGATTCTTCTGTCGACAACACAATGGAACTCTCAATGAAAGCACCAATGTCGGTGTCAAAACCAGCAGATCTCCGATAGGGGTCCCAAGATGTGTGTCTGAGGATCGATGCTAACAAGGGAGACAAGGGACACAATGTTTACCCGGGTTCGGGCCCTCTTAAAGGAGGTAAAACCGTCCTGCTTTATTATATTCAATGTGTATAGGGGTTACAAGAGTTGATCTACCTTGAGATCGTAACCCTAGCTGTCTAGCATGTGATTATTCTGATAGCCTCTATGGACTAAATCCTCCGGTTTATATACAGACTGGAGGGGCCTAGGGTTGTACAGAGTCGGTTTGCAGAGGAAGGAAACTATACATCCGGACACCAAAGTTTCCGTCCACGCATATAGGAGTCCTACCCAGACACGGGGGATAGTCTTCTGATTTATCTTCAAGGCCCATCAGTCCGGCCCATATCGAATAGTCTGGACACCCGAGGACCCCCTAATCCAGGACTCCCTCACCCCCATCAACATTCATGATTTCTTTCTAAGGACTTTGGTCATGGTTGCTCAGTCTCCATTTGATTTGAACCCGTATGCACCATGGATTATGAGATTCATCAGATCCCGGTCTTCAATCAACTACATGGATGATTGTGAGAATCACTTGAGTTATTTGTCTGATGTCGAAGTTCTTCAAAGCACATTGTCCTCTGTACCAGGGAAAGGCAAAGAAGTTACTGATGAAGGAATTCGTCCCCTTGATGGACAATTTTGTCAACCTATTTCCAACTCAATAGCTGATGAATCTACCAGCCAGGATACTGCAGCAAAAACTTCAAGACCATCTTCTTCACCTGAAGCGCCACATGTCATGACTGACCATGAGCTGCTCATTAGTCTTCATCAGAAATTTGACAAGCGTCATCAATGGGTTAAGCGTCAATTTTCTACTGTTCAACTGTTCAAGCCAATATGACTATGAGCATAATGATGTCCGCAAGAACCGCTACTATCTCCATGAGATCTTTGATTGCAGCTGGGCCACACACTCTCATCTCAAAACAGCTGAAGAACTTGCTACTGAAGACTTCTAGATGAACTTTGACTAGGCTGAACTGTCATGAAAGAAGGTCAGGAAAGCACAAGTTCCTCCACTAATGCCGAGCTCTGAGTCTTCTTCGCGCACCACTGATGAAAATGAAGCTATTGATGACATTGCTGCTGGTCCCTCTGCACCGTGCGACCCCAACAATGTTGGCGCTCCCTTGACTTCTCTATGATGATTTTCTTCAAGGGCGCTAGTTCTCAAATTCCCCACCTTTTGGTCATTTGATGACAAAGGGGGAGATGTTTGAGTTAGTCTTCAAGCGGGTCGTTGTATGGGTTGTTTTTGCCTAAGTTGCAACTCTTGAACTTATTTGGCTTTGCTCTTTGTTGAGTTGTAACTTAATAACGGTTGGTTGTCTGACTCTTATGCTTCACTTGATACGCGTGCTCTAATCTTATATATACCTTCGCATGCATACACAATTTCGTCAGACACTAATTTTCATCATGCATTCATATTCTTCAAATATCTTATGATCATGCATGATTGGTTTCCAAGATATAGGGGGGAGATCTCCACAAATTCAACCTGCCATGTGCATTTGCAAT
This sequence comes from Triticum dicoccoides, assembly GCF_002162155.2. Lineage (NCBI taxonomy): Eukaryota > Viridiplantae > Streptophyta > Magnoliopsida > Poales > Poaceae > Triticum > Triticum dicoccoides. The sequence goes on along the minus strand of NC_041381.1, from coordinate 373,571,806 downwards.
CCAAAGCAAATTCCTCATATGCACATCTTTAGGGGGAGTTCCTCAATATCTTGCAAACATTTTCTTAAACTCTGTACTTACACTTCAATTATTTGTACTCCCGTTGAAACCTAACCAATTTGTCATTAATCACCAAAAAGGGGGAGATTGTAATTGCATCAAGTGCCCCCCTTAGTGGTTTTAGAGTATTGATGACATATAGGTTGAGGAACTAATGAGTTTTGAGTATACACAGGAGACAGAGTCCTAGAAGACTTGGTTTAACACATGGAAGACGACCCCTAAAAATGTATTTCTTCAAGTGAAGAAATTGGTATGGCCTTTGAAGAAATTGAAGTGAAGACTTTGAAACTTGAAGACTTTGTTTTCATAGTTTCCTTTCTTCTTATTGAGTCATAGGAAAAACCGTACTGTTAAAGGGGGTCTAGGTGAATCATATTTCACATTTCCAAAGTGATGCTCAAACCTATCCAAACCTATACACAAAAGTCGCTTCAAGTGAAGCCTTTGGAAAACTCAAGTACAATCGATGCAACTGCTAGCGACAGTGAGCTGATGAATTTGGTCACGCTGAGGAGTTAGGAGTTTACCAGTGTGTTCTGCCTAAAAGTGAGGAAATTGAGTGCCCTGGCGAATTTGAGAGTTCAAATTTCGACCGTTGATGCGCTGCGTGCCAACTGTCGAGTGGATCCTTATCCTGACAACGGTCGAATCAGAGAAGGGCATTTATGACATCCCATGTCGGGTTGCCCCTGGCTATAAATAGCCACCCCCACAACACTAGTTGGTTGGCTACTCCGAGACAAACTGACACTTGTCATAAGAGAGCAACCCATCCTCTGACGATTTTGAGAGAACCCTAAGTGAGGAAAAACCTTCATCCAAAGTGATTGAGCATCACTGAAGATATTGATCTGTGTGATCCGACGCCTGTTACCTTTGAAGACTGTCATTCTTCCAAACGGTTAGGTGTCAAGTGTTTAGTACACCAAGAGGCATTGTGGTGTGCCTGTGAACAAGTCTGTGAAGGTTTTGAAAGTCTACCTTGAAGACTTAGCACAAGTGATTAGGCAAGGACTAAGTGACCTTAGCTCAAGAGGAATACGGTGAGGACTGTGTGTCCTCTGAGTTGTGACTCAGCTGCCTCAACCATACGTATAGTTGATGCAGCAACTGGAACTGGTCTACCAAATTCCCTTGTCTTCACCGAGCCAACCTGGTTTCAAATTCCTCAACCCTCTCTCACTTTATGCCGCTGCTAAAGAGTTTGTGATCTGTGCTTTGACGAATTTGAACTGAAGAATTTCATCTCACTATCTTTCATTTCCTCAGTTCATTTTCTTCATGCGTGTATGAATGTATGATTGCATCTTCTTCACTCGTCCGTATCCTGATTGCATGTACTCTGATTCTGTGATGACTTAATTTCCCCTGTGTTTCTATTTCTTCACTCTGATCTTCGTCAAATCATCAGAGTTTGATGAATTTTTAAAAATCTCACATTCACCCCCTCTGGGAGTAAACCTACGCTTTCAGGTTCGCCATCCATGTGTACGACAGCAAGAGTTGCACCTTAACTCTTTTTCTCTCCTACTTATCAATGGAATGATACGCATCCTTACGTATTTGTGAAAGAAAAAGGAAAAATAACTTACTTCAAAAGTTTGAACTGATGGAGAGAGGCTAACAATATACTTCAACAGGGCAGATGAGACATAGATGGGAACGCGAGCCGGGCACAAGAGAAGTGTACACAGAAAACATGTACTATTGCTACAATAGTGAATCAGGCATACCCAAGGCGTGCATATCCAACGCTGACCCGCAAATTCTCTCGCGCATCCGTAAACGGACAAGGGGGGCCATTCCGCGGACAAGGATGCGGGAGGCGGCCATCCAATGCCGCCTGCATACATTTCGAACCAAATTTCAACTCGTCGGACGAAATTCATGCAAACACGGTGGATTTTCATATAAATCGGAGCACATTCATTACAATTGGGACATTTTTTCATATAAACTAGACGATATTCATTATATTTTGGACAATTTTAAACTAAACCCTATTCTAAACCTAATCTAAATGATCAGCGGTGCCCGTTCCCCATGTTCGGCCATGAGCCCTGAGACCTGAAGCTCCGGCTCTTGCCTTCGCCTTCTCCAGTTTCGCCTTGGTGCTCTCCAGCTCTGCCTCCGCACGCCACCACAACCTGAGCGGCTAATCAGCCGATGATTTTCAGCCCGCTAAGCTTGGCTTCAACGGGAGGAGAAGAGTGGTGGCCTTCTTGGGACCCAAGCGACGGTGACCTACCATGCACTACTCTTCCTTGTTGTCGGCGGAACCTGCAGATGTGTCGACTTTGTGGTCGTGGTGGTAGGGCGCGGCCTTGGCGGAGCCGGCGATGTCATCCTTATCGTCGTTCTTGCCGAACACCTTGTTTGCCACCCCTTCCATCTTCTTGTAGGCGGCCTATAATTCTGCTTGATATTGGCAGTACCACTAGCGGGCGTGGCGGTGTCACGGGCAGAGCGGTAGAACTCGAGCAGTGTTGGGCTCCGCCACGTACTCGTCCAACGCAATGGCCATGCAGGTGGCGAGTTGCTCCTCCGCTAGCCAGTGCTCGCCGAGGAGACGGAGGTTTTAGGCCTGGTTGGCCTGTGCCTCTCGGAACTTAGGCTCCTGCTCCTCCCACACCATGTCCATATAGTGGGCATGGGCCTCGCCAATAGTGATGCTGGCATGCACCGGCGAGGAGGATGGTGCCGATGCGTCCTCCATTGGGATGTTGTTGGCCTCCGTCTGCCTGCCGACCTGCCAACTAGTAGCAATGGTAGCCATCTCCTTATTTTGGTTGAACGAGAGGCCATCCCAGAGGGCTTTGGAGCATGAAGAAGCCATGGTTGGCATGGTGTGGAGAGGAGAAAGGGACATGAGGAGGATGACTGCAGCTATGGCCGAGGCTGGAGTTTATATAGCGGGCGGATGGCAATGGTGGGCGACAGAAGGATGGACGGGTGGCGCTGGAGTAGGTTCCTCGGCAACTGCATATCATTAATGTAGGGCAAAGGACCGTTGTGGTGTCGTTTGAACGTGGGGCAGTTGCGTGCACTGGGAAGTGGTGCGAGCAACACTCTCTCAGTCGGCGCGCTGCTTCAATGCCGACATCAGTGAGAGGTTGCATCAGCTCTGGCCGGGCAAGAATGCGTCACTGACTCTCTGTAGCGGCGCTGACCGTTTTGGGTGGGAAGCACGCGTGGGTGAGGGAGGGGGTTTGGGTGGGCCGGGGCAGTCAGTAGTGGACGTGGTAGTGGTCCGGACGTTCGCAACCCCCTTGTCTCCAGTTTGCGGGAAAAGTGCATCTGGATCGTCGAGCGAACCAATACAGGCCCATGTTGGATGTCAAAACATGTACGGACCTCGCAGTCCGGACGTGTGCGGGTGGTTTGAGGGTTGGCATTGGAGATGCCCTAAGTGAACCTTACCAAATGTCTATGGGCAACGTGTCCACAAACTTGCGGATGAAGGTTGTTGAATCATGTTCCTCAAATTCTCCCTTGTTTGCCCACCTTACTTTTTTGAAAAATATATTAGATTAATCGCAACTTGACCATATATTTAAGTAGTTGCAAACAAATACAACTACTAGCAAGATGATCAATGTTCATGAAGCTTTTTACATCCCTCGAATCCAAAAGCGGAAGAACTGGCTGTCCCAACCAAATACCTCAATTTTCAGCCTCTTCCCTCTTTATTTGTACAAAGCGTGCTATCATGCTATCACACAAAGGTGTGAAGAAATTTGGCCGCATCGGCATCCAAGTCGTCGGCCTTCACGTATAAGATCTTTTGCTCCTCGAATGTGTGCTTGGTCACAAGCTTTCTCTCAACGAGCTCAAACTTTTTCGTTTGTATTTCCATGAACATGTTAAACCTCTACATCTACTTTTCTCCTTGAGGTCATCACGCTTGCCACTTGCCTCCTTATTCCATATGATGCCCTCAAATTTCTCCGTCATCTTGGCCGTCGCCCCTTCTCGCTTCTCCTTTTCCCATTTCCTCCCTCTTGACCTAGCCACATGGGTTGCCGGTGCAAGCTATCCTTTGGTTGGATCACCACCTTCATCACCTGGTTTGTGTTGGTGCCTTAGACAGAAACTGCGACCGGACGAGCGTTGGCGACTAGGTGAACACGTAGTCGTTGTTGAGGTTTATGATGTATGGTGGAGGGTGGCCGGAGGCGGAGGTGATGGAGGCGTGGAGGGTTGCGGTGATTGTTTGACGGTACTGGTGGGCAGCGAAGTAGTACGACAACTTATATTGGTGGGCCAGGGCTGCGATAGCCTGAGTGCCACCGCCAGGATGGTCCGATGTGGAGGAGGAGCCTCGGGCGGAGTGGCTGCATGAGCTTCTTCTCAGCCCTCTCCTTCACGCGTCGACATTTTTTTGTGAATACGCTAAGTGTGTGTATCATTTCATTGGTAGAAGGAAATAAAATGAGTACATGAAATGATACAACACATGGCACAAAATATACATCGGAAGGTGTGGGCATGGTACCCGGAGCAGAGAGACAAGGGATGCTCAACCAGAACAGAGGAAAAAGCACAACAAAACCCACCAAGCCTTGGACTAGAGGGGCAGGCTGAACCGGTATGATATCGATCATCTCCAGACACAACGGGGATGCCACTAGCAAACAAGATAGCGCCTTCAAGAAGAGGAGCGACATCATGCAGCCCCTGTCTTCTGATATGAAGAACCGGACCAAGGGTTTCCCCAGTGCTCGGAGAAGGGCACATATAGAGGCTACATTAGCGCCACCAAGAAGGGAAATGACACCCACGAGTGTCGCCACTGCCAGCATTGGCCAGCCGAGCAAGGATTTCACCCTGGACTGAGTTCGAACAATCCCAATGCCGCAAGATCGGGGGTCTGGAGATGAGGAAGTCAGTCCATTGGTCGAGACCACCACCTCAAGAGGGGGTTGCGCCTACCTTGGGAGGTTGGCACTAGGCATCACCCAAAAAACACGAGCTTTGGGCGTGGCAGGCCGTGGAGGTGGATGAGTCGGGAAGGCTGCAGGATACAGAAAGCTGACAAAGAGGATGGGATGGCGACCGACGTGACCGACAAGCCAGGAGCCGAAAGGGAACACAAATCCAAGCTACCGAGGGCGGAGTCACCGGGCCGGTGATGAGCCAAAGGCAGGAGAGAATGCAGCAACTAGGACCACGCCAACAAACGACGCCAGCAGGGCGTGGACGCTCGAGAACGCAGGTCCATGGCTGTCGGGACCGGAGCAGCGCCGACAAAGGGTTCGCAGCAGGGCCTCAACCGCCTACCAAGAAAACCACTATGACCACATAATTCGGTAGAAAGCATCACCTCGGCTCGGAGGAAGCACCATCGAAGACAAGGAGCGGTCTGGAACGATGCAGAACCAAGCCTTGACTAGCTTGGCCGCCACCACTCATGTGTTGCACCCAACCACCACCAGCACAAGAGGGGAGCTATGTCGTCATGGGAGGGAGGGACCATGGTGGGGTGGGGTGGGGAGCATGACATAGGAGGACGTGACAACCGGAGGCGAGAGGGGCAGCCTCACGCGGAGCCAAACTGAATCTGGTGAGAGGTTTGGGGTGGGGCCGTAGTGCGCCAAGGATAAAGCCGCCAGCCGCCACCATACCAGGGTGGAGCGTGGCTTTGCCGACAAGCCTTTCAGCGGTGGCGATGCAGAGGGGCCGACGGAGGAGGGACCTACCAGCGGTGGCTAGGGTTTCCCTCGTGTCGCCAGACGCGGGTGACACGAGGTCTCTGTTTCTGTTCAGCTTCAGGCGTCGCTTTTGACGTAACGAGGATGCGGCCAGACTTCTCCATGTCTGACGGGACGACGAACCTCGTGATGGGCCTTGGTGATGGAGCCGAAGAGGGTGGGTTCGACACGAAAAGAATGGGGATTGTCAAGATGTGTGGGTGTCGGCTAGTTCTTATATGGGTTCAGGGTGTCGGAGTCTGAGCTGGCGAAGTGGCGAATAACCGGACTCCTCCTGAGTTTCCCAAGTTTGAAATGGAGTTGTAAGATTTCTAGCGTCCGAACCAATTCGGCTCAAACATTTGGAGGCGTTTTGATGGCCCGTGGCCGTGATTTGAGATGCCCTCGCACAGTAGCAATGCGAGTATGAGATCCTCCTAGACCGGGCGTAGGTTCCCCGAGAGTGAGAGCAACGGCGCACGCCAAAAATACCCCGTCGTAAAACCGCGTTTCCCTCCCAAAGCCGACGAAATCGTACCCAAGCTCACCTCACCAACCAGCCCGAAAGCAAAGCCCACGACCGCGTCCGCAAACACACACGCGCATGCGTCCAGCCCCGGCCAGCTCCGGCCAATATATAAACACTCACCCGCGGTGCTTGCTGGCCACCTACCATCCACCATTCCTCCTGCGTAGCACCACGCCGAGCCAACACCCAAGAACGGCGGCAGCCAGCTAGGTTGCAGACTCGAGGGTCGGGGCCGTCTCCATGGACCGATCGGTTTCCGGCGGGAGAGGGTACTACTACTCGGCGGCGCCGGTGGGCACGGGCATGGGCATGGGCCCGCTCGCGGGCCAGCTCGGCGAGTGGCTGTTCCGGGCCGTGCAGCCGCCGGCGCCCACGCCGTGCGGGTCGCCCGGCGGGCCCCCGATCACCGCGCCGCGGGTCCGGATGAGGGACGGCCGGCACTTGGCGTACGAGGAGTCCGGCGTGTCTAAGGAGACCGCACGGTTCAAGATCGTCTTCTCCCACGGCTTCACCGGCTCCCGCCTCGACAGCCTCCGCGCATCGCCGGTTAGTACTGCACATACATTCTCCTAACCTGTCGTCTCGCCACCCCCGCCCGGCCGGCGAGCTCATTATAATATGATCACGCGTCTCTCTCGCCGTCGCTTACACCGTCTGCGCAACGACTTGATTTCAGGAGGTCGCCGAGGAGCTTGGCGTGTACATGGTGGGATTCGACCGCGCCGGCTACGGCGAGAGCGACCCCAACCCTGGCCGCTCCGTGGAGACCGCGGCGCAGGACATGGAGGACCTGGCCGACGCGCTGGGGCTCGGCGACAAGTTCTACGTCGTCGGCTTCTCCCTCGGCTGCCACGCCGTGTGGGGCGCGCTCAGGTACATCCCGGAGCGGATCGCCGGGGCAGCGATGCTGGCACCGGTGGTGAACTACTGGTGGCCCGGGTTCCCGGCGGAGCTGGCGGCCCGGGAGTACGGCCGGCAGGAGCGCGGCGACCAGTGGGCGCTGCGCGTTGCGCACCACGCCCCCGGCATCATACACTGGTGGATGGAGCAGAGCTGGCTGCCCCTGCCCACCTCCACCGTCGTCGTCAACACTACCTACCTCCCCAACAAGCGCGACGCCGAGATCCGACGCACCCTCACCGCCGACGGCACCCTCCGGAAGAAGAGGGAGATGGCGACGCAGCAAGGGATCCAGGAGTCGTACTACAGGGACATGGCCGTCATGTTTGGCAAGTGGGAGTTCGACCCCATGGCGCTGCCGGAGCCGCCGTGCCCGGTGCACCTGTGGCAGGGCGACGAGGACGGCCTCGTGCCCGTCGCGCTGCAGCGGCACGTCGCCGGGAGGCTCGGCTGGGTCAACTACCACGAGCTTCCCGGCACCGGCCACTTCCTGTCCGCCGTTCCCGGGCTCGGAGACACCGTTCTCCGGACACTTTTCGGTTGATCGACCAATACCAGACAAGTAGTTTTAGTACAAGAAAACGCGGAGAAGTGTTGGCCTTTAGCTAGCTTGGCGTACGAGGCGGGACAGTATGTCTATTTCTTGATTAATTTATACCACTACTGTACATGGGAACATGAGGCAGCATGTAGATTTTGTATTTATACTCCTTTTTTCATTCGTTTGTAATGAAAACTATGCCGACAAAAAGCTTACTAGTGACATTTTTACCAAGATGGTGATCCCGTATGTTAGTAAAATTTTAGAAACTGCATGGTTTGTAAAGTTTTTATGTACAAACTGAGACTGTGGGTGTGACTGTATTTTTTATTTTGTTTTAGTCTTTTAGACAACAGAAGCAGGTTGGGACGTTGGTTAGAGAAATGAAAGAGGTTTTATTTCGTACACTCAACAAGACCTGGTCTACAGGGCCAGCGAGTTTCAGGCAATATTAATTCTTGTCCTTGACGAAATCATTGGTGGTAGATACAGAGACAAATTGGACCTCTTCCTCAACAGGACCCCCAACACAATCAAGGATCAGAATAACAGTTCGTAGTTTAGAGAAGAACTGGTAAGTTGGTGAACCCGTGTCTGTCCCTCGTCATTCCATCTATTGCACATCTAAATCCTATTCATTGATTTTACACGAAGATTCTTGCAAGCATTTTTTTTTTGTCTTTTGTCTTTTTTTTTAATTTAATTAAGTCATTTAGATGTGCAATAATTATGGGACATCTAGATGTGTCCTAAACAGACACTTTCAATAACAGTTTTGCCAAAGCTTATTGAAACATGCCTCCGTTGATGGTAGTTTATTTTAGAACATACCTCTGTAATTTAATGTAGGACGTTTTAGCAGTTATGCTTAACTGCTAAAAGGTCTTACATTAAGTAGTAGTATAAATTTTTACCCCGGCTTGTAACATCTCTAAACAAAGAAACAACAAAATTCTAGGTGTAGAGATGCGCTATGCCCCCGGAAGTTTCAATACGTAGCTCATTTGATCTGCGAGATACGAGGAAGACAAATACTTGATGAAATAAATGTGAATACACTATAGTAGCAAAGTATGTCCACCGAAATGCAATGGAATTGGGAGCGCCTATAGCGCATGCACCTGAATGTTTTGTTTCCGCAAGTCTATTCCCCTCTCCCTTAAGAGTCGTTGGATTAGGATCCAACTGTCCCCACTTCGTCATCCACCTCATGTCTTCTTCTACCTCGCGAAAAGAGAAAACAATCACTCCCCCTTCTTCTACTTTGGTTCTGACACCGCGCCTCACTGTTGTTCACTGCGGCATCACCTCCTCCAACGCGGAAGCTACCTGATCCGAGCGGTGGTCGCCGTTGGCTACGACGCATTCCTGGCTCGGCCTCGTCGGGGTCATCACGCCTTGATGTTGCTCATCTTCTATAAAATCCAGGTGCCTGATAAATAGCAAAAACGAATTGAATTATACTCGTTCTGTTAGGAAATAACTGTCGCTCAAACGGATGTATCAAGAGAGCAAGTACTATATATGTTTGACATATTTTTTTGCATATTACCAAGTTTGATTATAGTAGACATTTCTCCGTGTAATAACTTAGGGTAAAGAGCTACTTTCTCCTACCCAAATTATTTGAAGCTCTAGCATTGTCTTAATTGTAAAAAAAAATTAACCAATTCTATAAGAATACATCAACTGATCAACATGTACCACACCAAACATACATCCCCCC
>NC_041381.1:373523324-373561932 GCF_002162155.2 Triticum dicoccoides | reverse complement strand
GAGCAATTGTTAAAACTTCAAAATACTTGGATCAAACGGGTCAAGGAGTACTGCACCTTGCACCTTGACCACAGCACAATGTGCATTGACAAATTATGGCGAATAAGAGAAACTTAGGATATGTCTTTACCTACCAAGATCACTACAGGCCCGGAAGGTCACATCGTCATCCTCACACTGGCCATTAGCTTATATGCTCTCTTAACACTCGACAGGTCACCATTTGGGGTTGGTGAGAAGATTTCAGAAAGGTACTTTGACATAAGATGCCAAAGAGAAGAGAAGATTAATTGTTAATTTATTTGTTTCTCCATTCACACTTCTTCGCCATCTCCAACTACAAATCTAGTGGATGACGTACTCCTGAAAAAAGGAGGCAGGAGAAAGAGTAGATTCTTGGTGGTACCATTCCTCCATAGAAAAAACAACAGTGGGTGCTTTTGTGAAAAATCATCATATATGTCATACCTACGTAAATAAAGAAACTTCATTTTTCTTCTAATGTGGGTTGCCCCGGCCTATGCATCATCCTGATGCATCATGCATGCATCCAGTTTATTAAAAATATTTTCAAAGTGTGAATCAGTCATGAAAACAGAGGGGGGAAAAGTAGACAAAAAACTGTCTTGTTGGGTCAGGTTAATGCGTTGGATACCGAGGTGGACACTTTTGTGCTTTCCGTCGAGGGTACACTGTGACGTGTTCGTGTGCGAACAACTGCTATAGGGCCGGTTGTTGCGAAAGTGTCCTTCTCAGCTCGAGCTCGGTATGAACAGTAAAAAAACAAAACAAAAAACTGATTTTCTTTTTGTAAACTTTGACAAATGTTTTGAGTTCTTGCAACATTTCATCATCGAATGACATTCGTGAAAGCATGACAAAAAAAAATCAACACTCCAAAATGCTTTTGAAATAATATTTTTGGAGCATCAATTTTGTCTTTTTGCCACGTCTTCCACAAATGTCATTCCATGATGAAATTTTGCAAGCAATTAAAACATTTGTTGATGTTTGCTAAAAAAATCAGGTCTCTTTTTTATGAATTTTCCTCATTTTTTGGATTTATTGTTCACCCAAACTCATATGAGCTCAAGCTCAGATAATCCGTGTCCTTGCCTTCTTTGGCCTCTGTGTGAAACCCTCTCTTAATTAATGAAATAAGGCACCATTCGGCATGAGCGGTAAGCTATCTTAAAACATATCAACAAATAAATTAATAAAATGGGGCAAATCCTTTGCATTTATTTTTGGGAAAATTTTAATTGAATTTGGGAAAAAAATAACATCGTTGCAAACATACCATTCACTTCAACAATATACTATTCTGAGATTTTCTTCCACTTGTAAGCTTGATTTTAGCACATGTTTCTCCGTGGAAATAACCTAGGAAGGATATGGAGCTAGTAGCTGCTAACCAAGTCTAAAGAAAGATTCTAGTAAAGCAACCAGGCGGAGGAGTGGTGCACCTTGACCACCACACAATGTGCATTGACAAAATTATTGTGAACACACCGAACTTCTGAAACAGGTCTTTACCTACCAAGAACACTAGCGACCCAGAAGGCCATCGTCATCCCCTCATTGGCCATGCTCAACAGGTCGCCATTGTTGGGGTTGGTGAGAAGATTCCAGAAAGGTAGGTACTTTGACATGAGCTGCCAGAGGGAAGAGGAGATTGTGTTGGTTCGTTTTCTCCATTCACACTTCTTCACCAACTCCAACCGCAAATTTGACGGACTACGTTCTCCTGAAAACTGAGGCAGGAGAGACCAGAATAGAGTTTTGGTGAAGTAGTAGAAAGCAACAGTGCGTGTAAACCATTTGTAAGACATCATCTCCCATGTCACGCCTATGTAAGATGTGCGTACAAAATTCCAAGCATAAATCATCGCCAGTTTCATGCATGGTCCACTTGCATCCACAGGTTATATATATGGTTCAGGACCTGAGTGTTTTGATTATCATTAATACAAAATGGTTATAGCCCAAACCTAAAAATTTCTTGGACGCGCGCAACCTTTCGGAGCATGATTGAAACTCTACTTTTTGGATTCCTCTGTTTCTCCTCCAACATTATTGTGTGCCAAGAAAAAGCTCAAGAGAAAATTACTCCTACCTGTCAGGCGTGCTTGGGAAGACCCTGGAGTGAAAATTGGTGGCAGGTGAAGAGGTTTTTTTGCTAGGCATAATAATGCATGTATACAAAGTAGTACTACGTTGGTAGGCCGTGCCCTGGCCTCCACTAAGTGCTGCCATTTCTTTCAGCAAAGTGTCACCGCTACTCAGCTGCCACTAGCTTAGCCCAATACCCACCCAACACATTAAGCTGTCCTCCTCCTGCCCCAACAACGCCACACATCCCCACATCCATTTCGATAAGGATCCCAGAGCTCCAGCTCCTGCATCGCCTCCAATGGCGGCTGCTGCTGCTTCAACAGGTAAATGCATGCATCGATATGAAAACTGAGGAGAAACAATGAGGCAGCAGTTTTGGTTATCAGACAAATGCATGCATGCATACGTTGCCGTGTACGTGCGGTTCGTTAACTAGTTGTGCGTCGATGGTGTGCAGGGAACGGGAGCCCGCCGGTGGGTCTGCTGGTGCTGATGGTGCTGGCATTGGCGGCCGGGTGGTTCGCGAACGCCGTTCGCCCGCCGACGCCGACGCCTTGCGGGGCGCCGGGAGGGCCGCCGGTGACGGCGCCGAGGGTGCGGATGCGCGACGGGCGGTTCTTGGCGTACGCGGAGTCCGGCGTGAGCCGGGACGGCGCGCGGTTCAAGGTCGTCTACTCGCACGGCTTCTCCGGCAGCCGCATGGACTCGCCCCGCGCCTCGCAGGCGCTGCTGGAGGAGCTTGGCGTGTACATGGTGGCGTTCGACCGCGCCGGCTACGGCGAGAGCGACCCCGACCCGCGCCGGTCGCTCCAGAGCGCGGCGCTCGACATCCAGGACCTCGCCGATGCGCTCGACCTCGGCGACAAGTTCCACCTCATCTGCTCCTCCCTCGGCTGCCACGCCGGCTGGGCCTCCGTCAAGTACATCCCACACAGGTAATTAAACCTCCTCAAAGTTTCTGCTCTGAAACTGAAGACCCCGCGCGTAAGGTTCAGTGATCGGCGACACTAACGACTGACTGGTTCTACTGGCAATTGGTTATGCAGGCTGGCCGGAGTGGCGATGATGGCGCCGGTGATAAACTACCGGTGGTCGGGGCTGCCGAGGGGGCTGGCCCGGCAGCTGTACCGGCGGCAGCCGCTGGGCGACCAGTGGTCGCTCCGCGTGGCCTACTACGCGCCGTGGCTGCTGCACTGGTGGATGAGCCAGCCATGGCTGCCCACCTCCACCGTCGTCAGCGGCTCCGGCTCCTTCCCCAACGCCCTCGACGAGAAGAACCGCCTCATGGCCCTCTCCACCGGAATGTTCCAAAAGGTTCGTCCTCCCTTCCCTCAGCTCCCCCATTGTCGATCTCGATCCAAGCCTCACGATACGACCCTGATGCAACGATCATGCGCTTTGCTTTGTGCAGAGGGCACAGGCGGCGACGCAGCAGGGGGTGCAGGAGTCGTTCTACCGCGACATGGCGGTGATGTTCGGGCGGTGGACGGAGTTCGAGCCGACGGACCTCGGGGAGGCACCGCCGTTCCCGGTGCACCTCTTCCAGGGCGATGAGGACGGTGTCGTGCCGGTGCAGCTGCAGCGGCACATATGCCGCCGGCTCGGCTGGGTCAGCTACCACGAGCTCGCCGGGGTGGGGCACTTCCTGTCGGCGGTGCCGGGGCTCGGAGACAGGATCATCAGCACCCTATTGCCAGGGCCGGCGGGTAACAGCTCGACCGCCGCCGGCAGTGTCTGCGCGTACTGAAACCAAAGACGACTGATGACTGATCTTCAGTAGGTAGAGGACTGTAGGAAGCAATGCTGAAGAAAAAGGATTTTTCCCTCCGTTCCAAAATTATAAGATGTTCTAAGTTTTTCTGATTCAGATGTATATAGACGCATTTTAGTGTGGTTGTTCACTCCTTCCAGCATGTATGTACTCCCTCCGTTCCTAAATACTTGTCTTTCTAGACATTTCAAATGACTACTACATACGGATGTACGTAGACATATTTTAGAGTGTAGATTCACTCATTTTGCTCCGTATGTAGTCACTTGTTGAAATGCCTAGAAAGACAAGTATTTAGGAACGGAGGGAGTAGTTCATATTGAAATATGTAAAACATCTTTATAACAGTGAACGGAGGAAATGCATTTCATGTGAGCTCAGCTAACCACTACTGTACTGTACAAACAAACTGAAGAGATTGTGACATAATCTATATATCATCAGGGGGCAATTTGATGTCATGTTACATAGAATCTTATCACCGGGATCAGAAGAAGCAAAAAGCAACCCCATCCAAACCGTGTAATTTACATGCAGCTACAGAACAGTAACTGACTAGTGATTTTCAAGCTATGATCTAGACTCACTCACAGTCTCATATGACACAACACAGTAGATATGAGCCGAATGTTACAATACAGTGAAAACTACGGCAGCCAAAAGCTGCAGGATGGATCACCAAAACACCAAAATCTTGGCTGTAAAACGGGAGAAAAAGAAAGACAGCCGGGGAGGAAAGAATAACTGCTGATCATCTCCCGCATTTAGCTGCTATGAATCCAAATATATTCACAACCAGGAAGGAGAGGAATCAAGCATTGATTTCCGCATTGCACTGCTGCTCCCTCTGACAGCTTCTGCGACTCCAGAACATGCCTGAGCAGGTGGTCCGGTCAACGTCCTGCTCTCCCCTCTTATCCAGCTCTGTGCTTGCGCTGTGCGAGGGCCGCGGAGATTGCACCTCGGAGCCATCCAGCGTTTCTGTTGAGCCGCATGGATCGTCATCACTGCACCTGCAGGTTGGGAGGGCGGACGACGGAAATGGGCTGCAGGTCAGTGGACAGACCAACTCGGAAGAGAGAGCTGCCACACGGTTCCGCCTGATTTCAGATTTACAGACAGTTGCTGGGGAGTCCACAGAACGGGTATTCAAAATGCATGGATTGCAGAATGTGAGTGCTGAGCTTGATTTGAGCCCTTCTGTCGGTGTGCTCGGTAGCTTAGTGAATGACATTATTCCATTCCTGCAGAGAGGGCATGGGATTGACCCAGCTGGGCCTGTGAACTCCACACGGACATTACTGGTTGAGCAAAGATAGAGAGCGCATTTGATGCAGAACTCGTGACCACAGCCTGAAAGAACAGAATGTAATGTTAGGATACCACCATTGCATTTTTCATCTGGTGGTGTACTGTAATGTGGTGTACATGAGCAAGTGAAATCCTATTGAAAAAACATGACTTAATAAACCTTAAGATTACTCCACACAGGCAGGTTCAGGTTATTTCGTATTCGGTTTCATGTTTCTGCCATTATCACTGTTTATTAGCATTGTTTGAAACAAGGGAATTCACAAAAGGGTGGCATCATAAGGATACAGAAATATGAGCCTCCTTTTCAGATTACTATGACACTGAATGATCGCCCCAACTTGTCAAGTGTTTCAGTTTGTGATAAAAGAAAATAGTCTTAGGTGTTCTAACTAAGTCAATAACAAATTTCAATTTTCAAGTGCTAAGATGCATAGTGTAAAGCTGCTGCCTTGTGACCATGAGGTCACGGGTTCAAGTCCTGGAAACAGCCTCTTGCAGAAATGTAGGGAAAGGCTGCGTACAATAGACCCAAAGTGGTCGGACCCTTCCCCAGACCCTGCACAAGCGGGAGCTACATGCACTGGGGCTGCCCCTTTTTTTTAAGATGCATAGTGTTATTCTCTAACAAAAAAATGCAAGGATAGCGAAGATGACTCATTGGTGCATATCCAAGCTTAGATTGTACTCCCTCCGTTCCTAAATATTTGTCTTTCTAGAGATTTCAACAAGTGACTACATACGGAGCAAAATGAGTGAATCTACATTCTAAAATATGTCTATATACATCCGTATGTAGTAGTCCATTTGAATCTCTGAAAAGACAAATATTTAGGAACGGAGGGAGTAAATATGAACAAATGTAACATGTTCACAAATAGATGGAGCTTAGTAGATTGGATTAGACAGGACTGTGTCCATCTCTTGACAAATTGTTATGATAGTTTTTATCCAATGATCATTGGGCAGTCTGTAAAATATGCTTATGCCCTTAGTTAAGGAATGGGATAATGTTCATGCAAAGTGTGTCATGTAGCCCCCACCTTCAGCAGCTACAGAGCAAGACCGTTCCAGGCAAACTGCACAAAGGTCACTCTCATCCACCGAGGATACGGTGTGTTGCAACCCAAATTCTCTGCAAAGCATATAAAAGAAATCCATAAGCAAAAGAGCCGACAAGTGCACTCCTCATTTTGAATATTGAACATGGAAGTGTCGATAATTGAAAGCATTATATGGTGTCTGAACAGCAAGCACTTGTATCAAAGGTGAAATAAGTCAAGAAAGGCACACTCAGCTCACTCTACGGTAACAACACCATAAAGAGTGAACTCACTGAAGATGACAAAACACAAGAAGATGAGTAAAAACATTTGTTCTATGTCCGTTCCAACTCAAGAACAGACTTTGGCAGTTGCCTTGTTCAGGTATGCCTTTCTGCAAGTAAAATTGCAGAAACCATTGCAATTCCGCAAGACATATAAACTGGCCCAATTGATTATAAGAACCAGATCAGCTGGTATGCAGAATGAAACTGCTTGCACCCTTGTGTGTTTCTCAAAAAGCATAGATTCAGAAATAAGCAGCACTCATTGTTGTTCATAAAAGTAACAGTTGTCATTATATTTTACTTATAAAACTGAAAAAATCCTAAGTGGTGTATGGTGAGTTGTTGGGCACTAACCTGGCTATATTAAGTATGCTCATCAGTGGCAAGGCAAGATAACTGGATGGCTGAATTGCTGGAATAATCGTGTGTGAATTTGGAGAAAGTAATGGCTCCAAGCAACGGCGTCCAAATATCCTAGCAACATCCATGGGAAGCCACCTAAAGAACAAGGCGTATTAGTAACATTTCAACAGGAAGATACACGTTAGGTTCAAGTAGAGCCGGTCAAGTTAATATAATAAAATATCTGTGATGGCACGCAACAACAACAACAACAACAACAAAGCCTTTAGTCCCAAGCAAGTTGGGGTAGGCTAGAGGCTGTGATGGCACGGTCAATAAATATTTTGAAATACAACTTGGCATTAATAATTGGACAACAGATTCTTACCCATTGCAGTTGAGTGTCAACCTGCTAGCACCTTTTGAAAGAAGTACCTGTGATGGTGGCATTACAAACATTAGAACGTATCAACACATATGCGACAAGTACAGGCGTGAAATGGTACATGTCCAAAAATACGATGCTCCTTTATGACAGTAACATACCTGGCAACACTCCAGACTGCCCCCACCGGCTGCATAATGCAAAGGAGTGCTGCCAGCTCCTGATCCATATACAGATATAATTTGAGAACTCGTTTTATTTTAGGTAAGAAAAGATAGCATTATCTACTGCATATCATCTGAAATAAGAATCATCACTCGCCTATCAAATTTGATGTAGTTCCATAGGGAAATGTGACAGCTGAGACATTTGCACCTAACTCAATCAACAATTGCATGCAATCGAAATGACCATTCAAAGCTGCCATGTGAAGAGCAGTAACACCGCCATCAGCAGGTTTGTTGATGTACCTCACACGAGCACTGCACAAAGACAGCGTACAGTTGGTTGCTAGTTATTTCAAGCACAATAGACAACACTAGATCAACACTTGACAAAATACATACGGTTCATTAAATTTCAGTCCCAGTGAAGAAGTAGGACTGCTGCCGCTATTCGTCTGAGAATCACCGCCATCTGCCACCGAAGAGGCAGTATCCTCCAAGGGCCCTCTTGGGATGAAGTCGGCAAGTAACAGCCTTACACATCGAACAAGTCCGTCGTGTGCTGCAAAGTGCAATGCCGTTCGACCGCTCAAGTAATCCGCTCTGGTAACCTTCCAAGCAACCCAAACAGAAGCAGCAGTCAGCACCTTCCTTGTCTCAGGGCAGAAATGGTACACATTGTAAAGACCATATCAGAAATACCATACATTGCATCTGAAGAGCAGAAGCATCTGAACCACCTCCCAGTGTCCATGTCGGCATGCATGCATCAATGCGGTCTTTATCCGCCCATCCAAGTAAACAAAAACAATCAGTTAAATGATTCCACTCGCATAAAGGATTCTAGAGATTGATCGAAATGTAACACATGTTTATCCCGTGGGCGAGCACAGGGCAGGAGACCACGAGAGCCCAACAAGAATTCAGTTTTTGGTTTGTCCCGATATTGCAAAGATCAGGTAGTACTACTTCCACTAGAAACACGACGCGGTGGCTGCCAATTTCAGCACGTATAAATGACAGATCTTCCATTTTTGGGGGGAGATACCTATCCTATCCATGAAATGGTACTCGGACAGAAAGATCTACCTGACCGCAGTAGTTCCGCGCGTTCACATCCGCGCCCTTCTCCAGCAGCAGCGTCACAATCTGAAAACCAAAAAACCACCAGTCCGTGAATCAAATCGAACGGGAAACCACGCACGCGGGCGCGTATATAGAATCACAAGGGAGAGGGGCACGGACGTCGAGGTGGCCCTTGGCGGCGGCGAAGTGGAGCGGCGAGTTGAGGCCGCCGAAGGTGGAGTAGCGCGCGAGCGCCGGGCTGAGCTCGAGCAGCATGCGCGCCTCGACGGCGTCCTCGTCCCGCGCCGCGGACACCAGCCGCTCGCCGGACGCGGAGCACCCGAGCGAGTTCCCCATCGCCGCCCTCCTCGCCCGCACCGGCGAGCGGCGTCCTCGTGGGCACGAGCACGCCGCAGGGGCGGACGAGGCGCGGGGGAGCCGACGGTCGGTGGGATCGCCGGCGGCGAGGCGTGCGGCCGTAATTTAGGGGCGGGGGCCGGTGGTGGGTCGTCTTCGCGTCTTGCGTTCTGGGGTCTCAAATTTTTCTCAGGCCCGGAACAAGGGGGAGGACAACAAGGAGTGCAAGGCTTTGGATTTGATTTTATATTTCATCCTCGCTTTATATATTCTTGGTTTAAAATGTACAGTGTTTTAAAATTAGTGAGAAAAAAACTATAAATATCTTTTTGGCATGGCACATGTGCCGCTGGGACCACATGAGTATAGATTAGTAGCGGCAGCTTGTGTGGGTGTGATTGTGCTTAGTGACTGATGGAGTTGGTTTAGATGATGGTCACGGGCCAAGCTTTCTCACCTTTTGGCTTGCTTGGATGGATGAGTTTCAAGTTGTTGTTTTGTTTTTCACTTCTTTTTGTTCGCCTTTAGTGAGCCCGATAAAGTTGCCATTCATGGCTGATTGGCAACACTACCTAACAAGTACTACCTCCGTAAACTAATATATGAGCGTTTAGATCACTATTTTAGTTATCTAAACACTCTTATATTAGTTTACAGAGGGAGTAACCACTAATTGACCTGCTTGTACCATCTCTAAACACAAAACCGTCTCTTTCCCAACCTCGTGGTGATGTGTAGTATTCCTAGCATACATACATACATACATGCGTATACCAATTATCAATACATACACGCACGACGGATGCCTGATGTGTGTCCTACTTGTATCATACACTGTAACCTTCATCAGGCAAGAAAATGAAAAACGTGAAACAAAAATGGGGTCAGGGTCTTAGGCGCGGTGTGCATCCTACTCCCTTCGTCCGGAATTACTTGTCACGAAATTCGAGTTATCTGGATGTATTTTAATTTAGATGCATTCATTTTTATTCATTTCTACGCCAAGTTATTTAGGACAGAGTACTTATTTTCTACGTCTGTATTCATTGAGAAAAAATAAATAAAACCTGAAACAAGAAACGAGGGTCAACATGGTAGGCGGGCGGGGTGTGCGTTGGGCGCTCGTAAATCACATGTTTTGATATGGACGGCGGGTTTGTCCTCCGATGATGTCCAGAAAGAAAAGAAAGCAGGTCGGGACACGGGACAAAGTTTCTGAAGTGGACCGATGGACGGCACTTGCTGTATGGCCCAAGATCACCCACCCAATGTGATTTATCTCTAGCTCTAGGTGTGCCTATTGAACAGGTCGCAGTCGCTGATAAGTGGTTTTTATTTATATCGAGTCGGTGTCACCGATGGTTCATCAGTAAGCATACCATCGTGCCATACTGCCATTATTAATGGCCGAGTGTCTGGGTGACTCCTTGCATCATACTCCTACTCGATGGATGCGTGCTACTGTTGACTTAAATGCTCCAAGTGACTTCGCAACGTTGTCGGTAGAAGAATGGCTAGGCTGTGTTTGTACGATGTCACAATTATCTAGTGAATTTATATCGGAAAACTTTCCAAGAAAAATGTTCAAAAACAAAAAGAATCTTTCACGGGGTATTTGTCCTCTCCTAACACGCATGAGCCCAAAAATATCGCCACTGCTGCCGTGTCAGCCAACTTGTCACCACCAAGACAACAACCTTGCACGTAAAGTATCCGGGGCAAAGGACACGTCCTCGGCTATCTGCATCTGGTGAGGTTTCGTTGAGCTACCACACTACACTTACACTTGTCACCCATCTCCCCTTTCTGCAGATCGCACCGGAAAGGAAGCCTCGGTTGGCCAGATAAATAAACAATTTGCATCACCATATTCATACCGGAGGCACTTGTTTTAAATGGAGCCAGTTTGATTGTCAATACCACTACCAGATCTGGTGATCTGTAGGAGTACTTCGATTGCACTTGCATAGAAGCAATGCATGTATAATTATGCTGGCCTTGATGGTCGAAAGCGAATCCCATATCAATACGAAGAATATCCACCATGAATGCCTCAGATATGGGATTCGAATTTGAATCCCATATCAATACGAAGCGTGACATCATCATTTTCATGCTTCACTGAGAAAATTCTGAAAGCTGGAAACGAGCAAACATACTATTCTTTCATCAAACGACATAAACACATACACTTAAAACAGGGGCCCACAGCAGTGTGTGTCTGGGCCCTGGGCACATGCCCGTGGTTGCCCTTCTCTAGCTCCAGGCCGGGCTGGGCCGGCCGGAGAATCTACTCCAGATCAATCCACCAGACATTTGGATATGCTCGCGGTGTTCCGTCTCCGCCCTTAAGGTGGCGGCAAGAAATAACGCTTCTCCGGCCGCCACTTCTTCACTTCCTCATATGTTCGGGAATGATCCGGTGGAGCAGCTCAACAGGGAGGCCTTCTAGCTCTGCAGCACAACATGTCCATGGGTTGTATCAGGTTAGCGTAACAAAAAGCTCAACAGCACGGTGTAGTTTTTAGTTTTTACAGTTCAAAACAATTGCAGAGTCTATGTATGGTTATTATTTACCAGCTCCCGAGAAGTTGAACAATGGTGGTAATGGCCGTCCATTTGGCAAGCAGGTCTTGGGATCCCGCAGTTCATCGAAGAACGGATGGGCACAAGCATCAACCTGCAAAAATGTCTTAGTCAGAATAGCACTCGTCTTTTTCAAGGATGTCTCTTCTTCATTCATGAATTTAGTAGGGCTGTGATTCATAGATGCCAGGACAACACAACACTCTTCTTAGAAGCAATCAAATTGTACTTTAGCTAGAGAAAAAAGTAGAACTTAGCATTAGAAAGCAATGAATCTGTGCTCATTTGTTCCTAGCTTGGTTCAAATAGCACAAGGATAAAACCATTCTTACAGCTGTGCAGCGCAGATTTGGTGAGTACTGAAGTAGCCTTGACACAAGATCAACTGCTTCAGGTGGCATGCGCTTACCAAAAAGCTGCGTGCGGACGAAAATTAGGTTAGCAGGTTACAGAGGTCTCGGCTAACTGAATACATATAGAGAGGTTACTAACCTTGTGCCAGGGATGAGCTTTTATCTGAGGGAACTTGAATTCAGAGTAGTTTGGGTTCATGCATCTGATTTCTTCTCTTGTTGGGGTACCCAAAATCTAGAATAGGGATAAGGAATGATGACTTCAGCTTACTGATCTTAATTACTGGACTTTAATGGTTTGGCGGGGGATACAAACCTTTATAATTTCAACCAACTGATCAACGCCACTTTCTCCAGGAAACAGAGGCTGCAATTTCCCCCCAAAAGAAGAGAACTCAACAAAAAAGTCCAGCTCATGTACAGAAAAGAGATTGTCGACAGGAAAGTAATTATCAACTTGATTTTTCCATGAAAGTATTAGCCCTCTAAAGTGAAGCAACTTCAAATGAATTTGATAACATATGCGTAATTTAACAGAGCTTGATTTGTGCAGTAGTATTTGCTTATCAAAATATGTTCAATGATATGATACGAGGCCTTCTAGATGTTGCTGATCACACTCTAATGTTGAGAAACTCCACTGTTCTTGTGACTAAATACTATTACTTTCAGCTATAAAAGGAGTAATACGGTCTATAATGATAAACAAAAATTAATTGTCCTCAAAAATCAAGTGATCTTGTTCAAGTAAGCATAACTTCAACTAATGAACTTGGCTGCAAGAAAACTGAGCTTCTAGAATGAGACTCTATACCTGGCCAATCAGAAGCTCAGCTACTACACAACCAACAGACCAGATATCAATTGCTGTGGTGTACTCTGTAGCTCCAAATATTAGTTCAGGAGCCCTATAATACCGCGAGCAGATGTATGAGATGTTTGGCTCTCCAGGGGCCTGAAATCGAGCCATGTACTGTCAAATACATGTCAAAACACAAGACCAAGAAAATAAGTGACAAAGGCATACCAGTTTTTTAGCACTCCCAAAATCACAAAGCTTAAGTTGATGCGTATGAGGATTGACCTGGAAGATCAATCCATTGCAGTTAGTTGATCATTACTTATGATACAATCAAATAATATTTTAAAATATTGCAGGCAGTCATCATTGGAGGAGGGAACCTGCAAGCATGCAATGATACTGCACGGTTCAAGCAAGAAGATATGTCTAATAAAATTTTAATGAACTTACCAACAGATTTTGCGGCTTAATATCTCGATGGCATACACCAACAACACGATGGATATATGCAAGGGCCCGGCACATCTATGCAAAGATGGAACAACAAACAACTTCTTGAGCATCACCGAATATAACTCTTTGAAAGAATATATAAACTACAATGGAACATCTTCACAAACCTGATATGCATACAGCTTAACATATAGTATGGGTACACGCTGGTTCAGCCGACAATAATATTTGGCAACACGATAAACTGTCTCCGAGACATATTCAAGTACAAGGTTTAGGTACACTTCACCCCTCTCAGTTGTCGAAAAGAAGTGATGCTTTAGCTGAACTACATTTGGATGGTCAAGTAACTGCATTGTTTGCAGCTCTCTGTTCTTATATCTCTTATCCTGCAGCACCTTCTTAATGGCAACAGTTTCTCTAGTTTCCAAGCACTTAGCCTGTTGTACCAGATATTATCAATGACTTCAACGCCCAGCATTAGAAATATTCACTAACAGAAACTGTAGTGATATACAAGGGCAAAAGACGGCAAATTAACACACCTGATATACTACACCAAACGAACCAGTCCCAACGACGCGCTCTGCCATGTATGAGACCTTCTGTAAAACAGTTGGAGTATTAGTATTATCATTACTGGGTCGTCCAATGTTCTGAGGAATAAATGCAGTAGTACAAAGTTACAAACATTCCAGAGAATAGTTTGAAGCTACAATACTCAGCCATCAGGAAAAAAAATGCTGTATATGCCCATAAATGGTGTCATAGTGCAAAATTCTACCAATAAGGGTTCCCGAGAACAAATAAACTCAGTCCATGGACCATACAAAGGTTTCCAATATGGAAATACTGCATCTAGAATCCGGCAGTAGAATATGCATGAGAGTAGCAAAGATACTGATCAAGGTATCACCTGCTTTGGCTTCCCATTTTGACCTCCTATTGTTGTCACAATGATCTGGCCAGCTTCTGTTCCATTTCCATCAACGGTAACCCCTTCAGCATCCTATAGTCAGAAAGCCATCACATAAACAGCAAAAGAAGAAATGGCATCAGGTCAACAAGTCATGGGCGGAGAATCAAAATACCTTATCATTATTACGGCCATCAACTTTATCATCGCTTATTGTCATATCATTCATTCCTTTCGGAAGATCTGCACCCGTTTCTTCAGCTTTAGCAGGATTCATACTAGTAGATGTGCTTGCCTCAGCATTTCTATGAGATGATGATGATTCTTGGTCTAGATGCATAGGTTTGTCATCAGATAGATGTGGTTGAATGACAATATCGCCCAATCCATCCTGATCAAATTTTGGCCTTTTTGAGCCAGAGTCACCACCCTAACAACAACAATATTTGCAAATAAGTATTCACAACTGGAGAAGCATAGAGAGGCTAAAAGGAAACTTCAATTTAGCAATCACAAAAATTAATAGATCTTGCGACGATGGAGGCCATTTTCTAGCAGTCCCAAGCAATAACCAACAAACTGCATCCATCAAACTTTTCCACCAATCAAGAATTACACATACCAATATCTTTTAACAAACTATGCATTCCATTTTTAATGTTTGTAATGTTGGGTACTCCCTCCATCCCGTAATATAAGAGCGTTTTTGACACTTATATTATGGGACAGAGGGAGTAACTCATAAAGCCCATATCCACAAGAAGACTTCTAAAGCTGCTCCACAGAGCATGCTTTCTTTTTCTTCGAAAAGGAGGTTGGAACCGTAAGCAAAAAGGATCCAGCGGCAATAGTTATATGGTAAGCCAATTCCCGGTCAATCCATGTAGATAACTATTTTCGCGTGAATGACCGATGAATTGAACAAGCTACCAAACAACTATCAGAGTAGAAATGGAGCATCAAATATCTTCATGAACCTATAAAATGGCTGGCCTGAACTCCTAGCTCGGTTCTTGCGACTTTCTTTTGCATATGAATGCTGGCACTCTGCGGTTCCATCATCTTTACAATAGTGGAATCCAGCCTTGCAGTCGTTTGAGGGCAAAAATGAACCTATAAAATGGATGAATCGGGCTTATTCGGAAATAAAAATTTTACGGTGCTAAAGCATTATTAGCGACTAAAAAATGCTAGCATCGTTTTCATCGCACACGTCAAACAAAAGCAGAAGCAAACCGCCACCTTTAAAGCGCACCTAGCTGAATGCCAAATCCGACGAAAGCAAACTGAAGCATTTTCCACCTGACAGCGCAACATGCATTTTTTTAATTTTTTTCGCCCAATAGCAACTAATCAAGCCAACGAATGAACCACGATGCTGCTGCTCGAGCAAGACTAGGAAAATCGCGCAAAAACGAACCAGCGCCACGGTTTCCATGTCATTGATGGCGAATGCAGCTGCGCCGCGAATCGCTGGCCGGGGGAAGGGGCGGGGACAGATCGAGCATGCGCACCGGATCGGAGACGGAGGAGCGGCCGGAGGCGATGCTCTTGAGCCGCCGCATCATATGCATCCTCCTCCGCGGGCGCCGGCTGCCGCGGCTGCAAACCCTAGCACCGTCCCTCCGCCGTCTGCGAAGCGGCCTCGCCGCTGCCGGAGGCGGCGATTGGTGGAAGGGGGGACGGCGGCGGCGGCGGCGGCGGCGAGGCCCTAGAAGCCTCTGGGAGCTTCGGGGGTCGTCGGCGCGGGGGGGAGGCCCGGGGCCCGGGGGCGTGAGGTGAATTTTTTTGGAGGGGTGGGAAACGGAGGAAGGGGAGGGACGCAGCAAGGGCTCGCCTCGCTACACCACTAGATTGCTCGCTGCTTTTTTTAGCTTTCTGACTCTCCCTCTCTCTCCTCTCTCTTCCGGATGCTGCTCCCCGAAATGGCATAGTTTTGGAGATCCTCGGCGTCCTGGATTCTGCTGTAAATTTCATGACATGGGTTTGAGTTTCAAATGCTTCCATTTAATGCCAGATGCAATGTGGTACGGCTGTATCTCTGAGATGGGTCAGTCAATGTAACATGGAGTAGCAGAAACCAAATAGTACTTCAGCAAGGAAAAATATTCCTTTACGTTTTTATGTTTATGTTTGCGACTTCCTATAATCTTTCAATCGTAATTTATGTTTTATTTTGCTTTTGCCTACAACCGAATCTTCCATACACTTGTGCTTTTAAATTTCTTTATTTATATTAAGTAGCAAAGCTAATGAGATTGATAACCTCACTAGTTTTGTTGGGGGCCAAAGTAGTATTTTTTTGTGTGTGCAGATGTTTGATCGTTAGCTGTGAACACAAGGTCATATTGGTTGGAGGGGAGGATATATGTGGCAGGTATGTGCACGGGGCATGCAGATTGTGGTCGCCGATGTGCGCCAAGATTTGATATTTGTTTGTGTATATAGCGTTTTCATCTTGTATAATAGTTCGTATATGTCGGTAATGCAATGTATATCAAAATTGTATAACTTTTCTTGTGAGGTCGCATAATTGTTCATGTGGGGCAGGTTAATGTACGATAAGTGAATCTAACCTAAACAAATATAAGCCGCAAGGAAAACAATTCATTTACATCATATACATAGGTTGCTTTTGGTCTTGGTCCCTGTCTGTTCTTTTACTTCGCTAGCATTTTACAGGAAATGCAACCATGGAGGAAGATTTCTTATTCTTCTTGTGTACTTGAGAAGATCAAAGGAATCAACAACACCACTCCACTTCTATCGAAGATTCGCCGAAAAGATTGGTTGTACTTATATATTTCTTGTCCATAATTGTTTGTTCTTGTACAACAGTTTGTAAATGACAATGCTTCACAAATCTCGTCACTCGTCGTTTTCTTTTGAGTATTCTTGATTCAAGTGCTTTCTTTGGTTTGTAGTCGCTATACGTTGGATATATTAAGTTGATGTGGTCTAAAATAGTACGATCTTGAATCTTGCAAGGGGAATAATACAGCTATGTGTGTTGATATGTTTGGAAAAATAAATTGGTTTAAGTTACACAGGATGAAACATAATATTTGTTTCATTTCATGACAGACTAGAATTACATTGCCCTAGGTTGTTTATGTTAGAAGGGAATAGAGATGGATTGGTAGAATATGATTGATGTTTATTGCTTTAGTCTCGTGGGCATATATATAGGAGTACAATGATCAACTTGGAGTACAAGACAATACAGGACAAATCCTAGTCTATTCTATACTTCCTAATAATCATATACTCAACATCCCCCCATAGTCACAACGGTAGCGACGCAGACGGTGAGACTGAAGAAGAATCAGAAAGCAAGCTGACTGACACCCCTGAGGGAGTCCTGGACTAGGGGGTCCTCGGGCGTCCGGCCTATTTAATATGGGCCGGACTGATGGGTTGTAAAGATGAAGGAAGAAGACCACCTCCGGTGTCCGGTTAGGACTCCTGTATGCATGAACGGCAAGATTGGGTGTCCGGATATGCTATTTCCTTTCTCTGTAAACCGACTCTGTGCAACCCTAGGCCCCTTCGGTGTCTATATAAACTGGAGGGTTTAGACCGGAGGCGGGATCATAATATTCATAGTCTAGACAAGCTAGGGTTTAGCCATTACGATCTCGAGGTAGATCAACTCTTGTAACCCATATACTCATCGAATACAATCAAGCAGGACGTAGGGTTTTACCTCCTTTAAGAGGGCCCGAACCTAGGTAAACATTGTGTCCCTTCGTCAATTGTTACCATCGATCCTTAGACGCACAACTTGGGCACCCTTACTCGAGATCTGCCGGTTTTGACACCGACATTGGTGCTTTCATTGAGAGCTCTAATGTATTGTCAACAAAAGGATTGATGGCGCGCCTCTTCATCAACGATGATGCTGTGTCCAGGAGACTTTTCTCCCTGGATGGGTCTTTGTGTTCGGCGGCTTCGTGCTACGTGCTGACTCGGTCGGTCACCTTGATCAGGTCGACAGTTACGCCCCCGGTCACTAGATCAGGTTTGGGAACTTGAATTATGTCGCTGATATCCGAGGAGATCTGATCTTCGAGGGGTTCGCGGCCCCGACTGCCGCTCCCCACCCTCATGAAGAGGGCCCTTCGGATCCACTATCAGATCCCGTCCAGGGGTCAATGTTCACACCTGCCTCGGCCTTAGATCCGGGGCAGATTGTGTTGTCCGGCAATGAGAGGATCAACCCCACCAGACTCTATCCTATCATGGAACTCTCATCCGGAGACCCAGATGCGATCGCGTCGTTGGTAAACCCGGAGTCAAACGGGACTCTCCCAGTCATCGGAGAGTCGGACTCGTCTCTGGGTGGTAACTTTGAACGGTCGAGGTCTGCATCCATCTTGATCGATCTAGTGCCCGGCCACACAGATCCGTAGACTCATATCCACCTTTCGCTCTTAGACGAAGCACTGGGCTTAATACAATCCCTCGCCATTACGGAAGCCTTGCCTCCAAACTACACCTAGCACAGGCTGGGGGCTGAGGTTGGGGAATTTTATACCCCACCCACCACCCACTTAATAGCCACTATCGACGATTTAATTAACATGCTAGACTACGCCTCCAAAGACATCGACGGCATGGACGATGATGTCGACGTCGAACAAAGCCAAAACCCGCCTATCACTGGGCGCTGGACGGCCACTTCTACCTACGATGTATACATGGTGGACACTCTTGAGATGAAGGACGATGATGGCACTCGAGATCCAAGCAAGGACAAGCCCGTCGATGAACCACCAAAGCGCCGGCGCCAGCGGCGCCGCTCACGATCGCGTCGGGAAAAGGATAGTCATACCGACACCGGAGATAATGAAACTCCGGAAAACGCTGAAGACCATGACCACCCCGTTGAACCCACATCTGATCAGGACGAGAGGGAGGAGGGTCACTACAGCCCCGAACACGTTGATCACGAGGACTCGGAAGACAGCAACTACTTACCTGCCTCCGAGGAGGATGTGAGTGTTGGGGATCGTTGCAGAAAATTAAAAAAAATCTACGCATCACCAAGATCAATCTATGGAGTCATCTAGCAACGAGAGAGATAGGAGTGCATCTACATACCCTTGTAGATCGCGAGCGGAAGCGTTCAAGAGAATGGGGTTGATGCAGTCGTACTCGTACTGATCCAAATCACCGAAGATCCTAGTGTCGAATGGACGGCACCTCTGCGTTCAACACACATACGGAGCGGAGACGTCTCCCACGCCTTGATCCAGCAAGGAGGAGGGAGAGGTTGAGGAAGAGAGCTCCAGCAGCAGCATGACAGCGTGGTGGTGGTGGAGAGGCAGTACTCCGGCAGGGCTTCGCCAAGCTCTTAACGGAGGAGGAGAGGTGTTGGGAAGGGGAGGGGCTGCGCCTTGGATGTGGTGTGCAGCCCTCCCCTCGCCCCTCTATTTATAGGGGAAGGGGGAAGGGGGCCGGCCCCCTCTAGATGAGATCTAGAGGGGGAGGCCAAGGGGAGGGGGCTTGCCCCCCAAGCAAGGGGGGCGCCCCCTCTAGGGTCCCCCCCCCAACCCTAGGCGCATGGGCCCAAGGGGGGTGCGCCCAGCCCTCTAGGGGCTGGTTCCCTGCCCACTACAGCCCATGAGGCCCTCCGAGAGAGGTGGCCCCTCCTGGTGGACCCCTGGAATCCCTCCGGTGGCCCCGGTACAATACCGATAAGCCCCCGAACTTTTCCGGTGACCGTATGACAACTTCCCACATATAAATCTTCACCTCCGGACCATTCCGGAACTCCTCGTGACGTCCAGGATCTCATCTGGGACTCCTAACAACATTCGGTAATCACTTACAAGTATTCCTAATAACCCTAGCGTCACCGAACCTTAAGTGTGTATACCCTACGGGTTCGGGAATCATGCAGACATGACCGAGACAGCTCTCCGGCCAATAACCAACAACGGGATCTGGAAACCCATGTTGGCTCCCACATGTTCCATGATGATCTCATCGGATGAACCACGATGTCGAGGATTCAAGTAATCCTGTATACAATTCCCTTTGTCAATCGGTACATTACTTGCCCGAGATTCGATCGTCGGTATCCCAATACCTCGTTCAATCTCGTTACCGGCAAGTCACTTTACTCGTCACATAATGCATGATCACGTGACCAACCACTTGGTCACATTGAGCTCATTATGATGATGCATTACCGAGTGGGCCCAGAGATACCTCTCCGTCATACGGAGTGACAAATCCCAGTCTCGATCCGCGTCAACCCAACAGACACTTTCAGAGATACCTGTAGTATACCTTTATAGCCACCCAGTTATGTGTGACGTTTGGTACACCCAAAGCACTCCTATGGTATCCGGGAGTTACACCCAAAGCACTTGACATTAGAAAAGCTCTAGCAAACGAACTACACGATCTTGTGCTATGCTTAGGATTGGGTCTTGTCCATCACATCATTCTCCTAATGATGTGATCCGTTATCAATGACATCCAATGTCCATAGTCAGGAAACCATGACTATCTGTTGATCAACGATCTAGTCAACTAGAGGCTCACTAGGGACATGTTGTGGTCTATGTATTCACACATGTATTAGATTTCCGGATAACACAATTATAGCATGAATAATAGACAATTATCATGAACAAGGAAATATAATAATAATCATTTTATTATTGCCTCTAGGGCATATTTCCAACAGTCTCCCACTTGCACTAGAGTCAATAATCTAGTTACATTGTGATGAATCGAACACCCATAGAGTTCTGGTGTTGATCATGTTTTGCTCGCGGAAGAGGTTTAGTCAACGGATCTGCGACATTCAGATCCGTATGCACTTTGCAAGTATCTATGTCTCCATCTTGAACATTTTCATGAATGGAGTTGAAGCGATGCTTGATGTGCCTGGTCTTCTTGTGAAACCTGGGCTCCTTGGCAAGGGCAATAGCTCCAGTGTTGTCACAGAAGAGAGTGATCGGCCCCGACGCATTGGGTATGACTCCTAGGTCGGTGATGAACTCCTTCATCCAGATTGCTTCATGCGCTGCCTCCGAGGCTGCCATGTACTCCGCTTCACATGTAGATCCCGCCATGACGCTTTGCTTGCAACTGCACCAGCTTACTGCCCCACCATTCAAAATATACACGTATCCGGTTTGTGACTTAGAGTCATCCAGATCTGTGTCGAAGCTAGCGTCAACGTAACCCTTTATGACGAGCTCTTCGTCACCTTCATAAACGAGAAACATATCCTTAGTCCTTTTCAGGTACTTCAGGATATTCTTGACCGCTGTCCAGTGTTCCATGTCGGGATTACTTTGGTACCTTCCTACCAAACTTACGGCAAGGTTTACATCAGGTCTGGTACACAACATGGCATACATAATAGACCCTATAGCTGAGGCATAGGGGATGACACTCATCTTTTCTCTATCTTCTGCCGTGGTCGGGCATTGAGCCGAGCTCAATTTCACACCTTGCAACACAGGCAAGAACCCCTTCTTGGACTGATCCATATTGAACTTCTTCAATATCTTATCAAGGTATGTGCTTTGTGAAAGACCTATGAGGCGTCTCGATCTATCTCTATAGATCTTGATGCCTAATATGCAAGCAGATTCTCCAAGGTCCTTCATTGAAAAACACTTATTCAAGTAGGCCTTAATGTTGTCCAAAAGTTCTATATCATTTCCCATCAAAAGTATGTCATCTACATATAATATGAGAAATGCTACAGAGCTCCCACTCACTTTCTTGTAAACGCAGGCTTCTCCATAAGTCTGCATAAACCCAAACGCTTTGATCATTTCATCAAAGCGAATGTTCCAACTCCGAGATGCTTGCACCAGCTCATAGATGGAGCGCTGGAGCTTGCATACCTTGTTAGCATTCTTAGGATCGACAAAACCTTTCGGCTGCATCATATACAATTCTTCCTTAAGATAGCCGTTAAGGAATGCCGTTTTGACGTCCATTTGCCATATCTCATAATCATAGTATGCGGCAATTGCTAACATAATTCGGACGGACTTCAGCTTCGCTACGGGAGAGAAAGTCTCATCGTAGTCAACTCCTTGAACTTGCCGATAACCCTTAGCGATAAGCCGAGCTTTATAGATGGTAACATTGCCATCCGCGTCCGTCTTCTTCTTAAAGATCCATTTATTTTCTATCGCTCACCGATCAACGGGCAAGTCTGTCAAAGTCCATACTTTGTTTTCATACATGGATCCTATCTCGGATTGCATGGCTTCAAGCCATTTGTTGGAATCTGGGCCCGCCATCGCTTCTTCATAGTTCGAAGGTTCACCGTTGTCTAACAACATGATTTCCAAGACAGGGTTGCCATACCATTCTGGTGTGGAACGTGTCCTTGTGGACCTTCGAAGTTCAGTAGCAACTTGATCCGAAGTACCTTGATCATCATCACTAACTTCCTCTCTAGTCGGTGCAGGCACCACAGGAACATCTTTCTGAGCTACGCTACTTTCCGGTTCAAGAGGTAGTACTTCATTGAGTTCTACTTTCCTCCCACTTATTTCTTTCGAGAGAAACTCTTTCTCCAGAAAGGACCCGTTCTTGGCAACAAAGATCTTGCCTTCGGATCTAAGGTAGAAGGTATACCCAATGGTTTCCTTAGGGTATCCTATGAAGACGCATTTTTCCGACTTGGGTTCGAGCTTTTCAGGTTGAAGTTTCTTGACATAAGCATCCCCAAACTTTTAGAAATGACAACTTAGGTTTCTTCCCAAACCATAATTCGTACGGTGTCGTCTCAACGGATTTAGACGGTGCCCTATTTAAAGTGAATATAGCTGTCTCTAGAGCGTATCCCCAAAATGATAGCGGTAAATCGGTGAGTGACATCATAGATCGCACCATATCCAATAGAGTGCGATTACGATGTTCGGACACACCGTTACGCTGAGGTGTTCCAGGCAGCATGAGTTGTGAACCGATTCCACATTTCCTTAAGTGCGTACCAAATTCGTGACTTAAATATTCTCCTCCATGATTTGATCATAAGAACTTTATTTTTCGGTCACGTTGATTCTATACCTCATTCTGAAATTCCTTGAACCTTTCAAATGTCTCAGACTTGTGTTTCATCAAGTAGACATACCCATATCTACTTAAGTCATCAGTGAGAGTGAGAACATAATGATAGCCACCGTGAGCCTCAACGCTCATTGGACCGCACACATCAGTATGTATAATTTCCAATAAGTTGGTTACTTGCTCCATTGTTCCAGAGAATGGAGTCTTAGTCATTTTACCCATGAGGCATGGTTCGCACGTGTCAAATGATTTGAAATCAAGAGACTCCAAAAGTCCATCTATATGGAGCTTCTTCATGCGTTTGACACCAATGTGACCAAGGCGACAGTGCCACAAGTATGTGGGACTATCGTTATCAACCTTACATCTTTTGGTATTCACACTATGAATGTGTGTTACGTCACATTCGACATTCATTAAGAATAAACCATTGACCAGCGGGGCATGACCATAAAACATATCTCTCATATAAATAGAACAACCATTATTCTTGGATTTAAATGAGTAGCCATCTCGTATTAAACGAGATCCAGATACAATGTTCATGCTCAAAGCTGGCACTAAATAACAATTATTGAGGTTTAAAACTAATCCCGTAGGTAAATGTAGAGGTAGCGTGCCGAAAGCGATCACATCGAACTTGGAACCATTCCCGACGCGCATCGTCACCTCGTCCTTCGCCAGTCTCCGCTTATTCCGCAGCTCCTATTTTGAGTTACAAATATGAGCAACCGCACTGGTATCAAATACCCAGGAGCTACTACGAGTATTGGTAAGGTACACATCAATTACATGTATATCACATATACCTTTGGTGTTGCCGGCCTTCTTGTCCGCTAAGTACTTGGGGCAGTTCCGCTTCCAGTGTCCGCTTCCCTTGCAATAAAAGCACTCAGTCTCAGGTTTGGGTCCATGCTTTGGCTTCTTCCCGGCAACTGGCTTACCGGGCGCGGCAACTCCCTTGCCGTCCTTCTTGAAGTTCTTCTTACCCTTGCCTTTCTTGAAACTAGTGGTTCTATTGACCATCAACACTTGATGTTCCATTTTGATTTCTACCTCCGCCGATTTCAGCATTGAAAATACCTCAGGAATAGTTTTCACCATCCCCTGCATATTGTAGTTCATCACAAAGCTCTTGTAGCTAGGTGGGAGCGACTGAAGGATTCTGTCAATGACCGCCTCATCCGGGAGGTTAATGTCCAGCTGGGACAAGCGGTTGTGCAACCCAGACATTTTGAGTATGTGCTCACTGACAGAACTATTTTCCTCTATCTTACAACTGTAGAACTTGTCGGAGACTTCATATCTCTCGACCCGGGCATGAGCTTGGAAAATCATTTTCAGCTCTTCGAACATCCCATATGCTCTGTGTTGCTCAAAACGCTTTTGGAGCCCCGGTTCTAAGCTGTAAAGCATGCCGCACTGAATGAGGGAGTAGTCATCAAGACGCGACTGCCAGGCGTTCATAACGTCTTGAGTTGCGGGGAAAACGGGTGCTTCACCTAGCGGTGCATCTAGGACATATGCTCTTTTGGCAGCTATGAGGATGATCCTCAAGTTCCGGACCCAGTCTGTGTAGTTGCTGCCATCGTCTTTTAGCTTGGTTTTCTCTAGGAACGCTGTAGGACCTTGAAGTATGTCTAGAGGGGGGGGGTGATTAGACTACTTGACCAATTAAAAACTTAACCTTTTCCCAATTTTAGTCTTTGGCAGATTTTAGCAAACTTAGCACAAGTCAAGCAATCTTCACACAATTCAAGCAAGCATGCAAAGAGTATATGAGCAGCGGAATTTAAAGCATGAAACTTGCAAGAAAGTAAAGGGAAGGGTTTGGAGAATTCAAATGCAATTGGAGACACGGATGTTTTTGTCGTGGTTCCGATAGGTGGTGCTATCGTACATCCACGTTGATGGAGACTTGAACCCGCGAAGGGTAACGGTTGCGCGAGTCCACGGGGGGATCCACCCAAGAAGGGTCCACGAAGAAGCAACCTTGTCTATCCCACCATGGCCGTCGCCCACGAAGGACTTGCCTCACTAGCGGTAGATCTTCACAAAGTAGGTGATCTCCTTGCCCTTACAAACTCCTTGGTTCAACTCCACAATCTTATCGGAGGCTCCCAAGTGACACCTAGCCAATCTAGGAGACACCACTCTCCAAGAAGTAACAAATGGTGCGTTGATGATGATCTCCTTGCTCTTGTGCTTCAAATGATAGTCTCCCCAACACTCAACTCTCTCTCACAGGATTTGGATCTGGTGGAAAGAAGATTTGAGTGGAAAGCAACTTGGGGAAGGCTAGAGATCAAGATTAATATGGTAGGAATGGAATATCTTGGCCTCAACACATGAGTAGGTGGTTCTCTCTCAGAAATGCTAAGTTGGAAGTGTAGGTTTGTTCTGATGGCTCTCTTCACGAATGAAGAGGAGGTGGAGGGGTATATATATCCTCCACACAAAATCTAACCGTTACACACAATTTACCAATCTCGATGGGACCGAATCAACAAACTCGGTCAGACCGATTTAGTAAACCTAGTGACCGTTAGTGATTTCGGTGGGACCGACATGCAACTGGTAGGACCGATATGGTTAGGGTTAGAGCATAACGTAATCTCGGTGAGACCGATTACACAAACTCGGTGAGACCGATTTTGGTAATTAGCTAACCATAGAGTTGGTCAGATAAACTCGGTGGGACCGATTCGCTCATTTCGGTGAGATCGAAATGTTACGAAAAGGAAATAGAGAGTTTACATTGCAATCCCGGTGGGACCGATCGCTCACTTCGGTTAGACCGAAACGTTACAAAGGGAAACAGAGAGATGACAATCCCATCTCGGTGAGACCGAGATCCCTATCGGTGAGACCGGTTTGCCTAGGGTTTGTGGCAGTGGCTATGACATCTGAACTTGGTGGCGCCGGATAGAATGAATCGGTGGGGCCGAGTTTGACTTTGGGTTTAGGTCATATGTGGATATGAGAAAGTAGTTGAGGGTTTTTGGAGCATATCACTAAGCACTTGAAGCAAGAAACTCATCAAGCAACACCTCATCCCTCCTTGATAGTATTGGCT
Source organism: Triticum dicoccoides (assembly GCF_002162155.2). Lineage (NCBI taxonomy): Eukaryota > Viridiplantae > Streptophyta > Magnoliopsida > Poales > Poaceae > Triticum > Triticum dicoccoides. The sequence continues at coordinate 373,535,849 of NC_041381.1, read as the reverse complement.
TTTCCTATAGACTCAATGTGATCTTGGATCACTAAAATATAAAATGTAGAGTCTTGAGCTTTTGAGCTTGAGCCAATCCTTTTCTCCTTAATATTTTGAGGGATCCACTTTCATCATCCATGCCATGCCATTCATTGAGCTTTCCTGAAATATTTGTCTTGGAATAGTATTAATGAGCTGTATGTTGTTATGAATTACCAAAACCACCTAGGGATAGTTGCACTTTCAATCTCCCCCTTTTTGGTAATTGATGACAACATATAGATCAAAGCTTCAACAAATGATAATAAGATTGAAAAAACATCGTCGCTTTGAGAAGTATGTGATAAGCAAGAGCTCCCCCTAAATTTGTGCATAGTTTAAGATTTGCTTTGGACTGCAAATGCACAAGGAATTAGGCTCATGAGTTACTCTTCCATGTCACATACATCTTGGTGGAGCACTCAAAATAATAAAGATTGAATACATGCACTCATCACCAAGCAAAGTGAATGATCATACAAAGATAAATAAGATAATATCATCTAACAAGCATAAGTGTAGCTTATGATCAAACACATGATCATCAATGTCTCACAGACAATAGCATAGTATCTCAAGCAAGCAAAAGCAAATAAAGTTCAACCACGAAGACAAGAGAGAACAAAAGCAAACTCTCTCTCTCTCTCGAAGCCTATGATCTATACATTTTTCTCCCCCTTTGGCAACAAGTTACCAAAAAGTTCCTAGCAAATGCATGGTACTATTTCATCTCTCAGGCTTGGTCTTCAGTTTGTGGTGTAGAGATGGCTCCTTGGACGAAGACTTCAGTTGTTGTGGATGGAGCTGAAGGAGTTGGTGCTGGAGCTGGTTGCACTGGAGCTGTAGCTGGTGCAGATGAAGTGGCTCTTGTGTCTGTCACTGGCTCTGCAGCTGATCTCTGAGCTCGAGGCACTCTGGCAAATGCATCAGTAGTTGTCCTGCCCTTCCTCTCATGCATGTCATCCTGTAGCTGCTCCACAACTGACTGAATCTCAGTTACTTTGACATCTAAATCATAGAATTTTTGTTCCATGATTCTTTCCAGGCTCTCCTGGTTTTGAGTTAGGGTGGCCAACCCCTTCTCAATCCTTAGAGTTGATGCTATCAAGTAACCAAGCTGGTCCTGCTTGCTCTTCAAAAAGTACTCAGACGCCTCCTCTAGAGTTGGCATCTTGGCAGCCTTCTCCTTCTTTGCCTTCTCCTTCTTCTCTTGAGCTTGCACTGAGGATGGTTCATTCTCATTCATCACAACTTGATTGTCCTCAAAGTCTGGATAGAGAACAAAGTGTTCCTTATCCAACTGGTATTTTCATGTGCCCATCTTTGAGTTGATCAGCTCTTGGATTTGTGGGGCATACCCACAACTTCTCTTTTGGTCTACTGTTGTCCTCTTGATAGTCTCAACCATGAGGCTCATGACCTTGAATTTCTGTGGCACATCAAATATGTGTAGCAAATTAATTGCATGCCCTTTGATCATGTTATGGTCACCTGACTTGGGCAAAAGAGTGTGCCTAAGGATCCAGTTGATCGTAGGCAGCCCTGATAGAAGAATATGTACAGACCCAAACTTGAAAGTCTCAAGTGCCTTGTCTGGGATCTCCTTGTACATATGGGACATGGAATTGTGATCCTTCTTCTTCTTGGAGTAGACATCCAAGTCATCTTCTTTCTCCTCTGGGGCATTTATCAGATTGTCCCATTCCTCAATAGTTGATTGGTATCTCGTTCCTTCAGACATCCAGACAATTCTGCCATTAGGATAAAATTATTGAATGAACTCCCACTCAGATAGACACCCCTCTAGTCATCTAAGTGATCCATGATCCGAGTCAACTAGGTCGTGTCCAATCATCACGTGAGACAGACTAGTCATCATCGGTGAACATCTTCATGTTGATCGTATCTTCTATACGACTCATGTTCGACCTTTCGGTCTCTTGTGTTCCGAGGCCATGTCTGTACATGCTAGGCTCGTCAAGTCAACCTAAGTGTTTTTCATGTGTAAATCTGTCTTCCGAGGCCATGTCTGTACATGCTAGGCTTCAAAACAACGAACTTTCGCAATGATGCACAGTTAGGGGGAACACTTTCTTGAAATTATTATGAGGGATCATCTTATTTACTATCGTCGTTCTAAGCAAATAAGATGCAAAAACATGATAAACATCACATGCAATCAAATAGTGACATGATATGGTCAATATCATTTTGCTCCTTTTGATCTCCATCTTCGGGGTGCCATAATCATCATCGTCACCGGCATGACACCATGATCTCCATCATCATGATCTCCATCATCGTGTCTTCATGAAGTTGTCACACCAACGATTACTTCTACTACTATGGCTAACGGTTTAGCAATAAAGTAAAGTAATTACATGGCGTTTATTCAATGACACACAGGCCATACAATAATTAAGACAACTCCTATGGCTCCTGCCGGTTGTCATACTCATCGACATGCAAGTCGTGATTCCTATTACAAGAACATGATCAATCTCATACATCACATATATATCATTCATCACATCCTTTTGGCCATATCACATCACAAGGCATATGCTGCAAAAACAAGTTAGATGTCCTCTAATTGTTGTTGCATGTTTTTACGTGGCTGCAATAGGGTTCTAGCAAGAATGTTTCTTACCTACGTCAAAACCACAACGTGATATGCCAATTTCTATTTACCCTTCATAAGGACCCTTTTCATCGAATCCGATCCGACTAAAGTGGGAGAGACAGACACCCGCTAGCCACCTTATGCAACTAGTGCATGTTAGTTGGTGGAACCTGTCTCACGTAAGCGTACGTGTAAGGTCGGTCCGGGCCGCTTCATCCCACGATGCCACCAAAACAAGATAAGACTAGTAGTGGCAAGTAAATTGACAACATCTACGCCCACAACAAAATTGTGTTCTACTCGTGCATAGAAACTACGCATAGACCTAACTCATGATGCCACTATTGGGGATCGTTGCAGAAAATAAAAAAAATTCTATGCATCACCAAGATCAATCTATGGAGTCATGTAGAAACAAGAGAGATAGGAGTGCATCTACATACCCTTGTAGATCGCGAGCAGAAGCGTTCAAGAGAACGGGGTTGATGGAGTCGTACTCGTAGTGATCCAAATCACCGAAGATCCTAGTGCCAAACGGACGGCACCTCCGTGTTTAACACACGTACAGAGCGGAGACGTCTCCCGTGCCTTGATCCAGCAAGGAGGAGGGAGAGGTTGAGGAAGAGAGCTCCAGCAGCAGCACAATGGCGTGGTGGTGGTGGAGAGGCAGTACTCCGGCAGGGCTTCGCCAAGCTCTTAACTGAGGAGGAGAGGCGTTGGGGAGGGGAGGGGCTGCGCCTTGGATGTGGTGTGCAGTAGCCCTCCCCTCGCCCCTCTATTTGTAGGGGAAGGGGGAAGGGGGCCGGCCCCCTCTAGATGAGATGTAGAGGGGGGGCGGCCAAGGGGAGGGGGCTTGCCCCCCAAGCAAGGAGGGTGCCCCCTCTAGGGTCCCCCCCCCAAACCCTAGGCGCATGGGCCCAAGGGGGGGTGCACCCGGCCCTCTAGGGGCTGGTTCCCTGCCCACTACAGCCCATGAGGCCCTCCGAGAGAGGTGGACCCTCGGAATCCCTCCGGTGGCCCCGGTACAATACCGATAAGCCCCCAAACTTTTCCGGTGACCGTATGACAACTTCCCACATATAAATCTTCACCTCCGGACCATTCCGGAACTCCTCGTGACGTCCGGGATCTCATTCGGGACTCCTAACAACATTCAGTAATCACTTACAAGTCTTCCTAATAACCCTAGCGTCACCGAACCTTAAGTGTGTAGACCCTACGGGTTCGGGAATCATGCAGACATGACTGAGACAGCTCTCCGGCCAATAACCAACAGCGGGATCTGGATACCCGTGTTGGCTCCCACATGTTCCACAATGATATCATCGGATGAACGATGATGTCGAGGATTCAAGTATCCCGTATACAATTCCCTTTGTCAATCGGTACATTACTTGCCCGAGATTCGATCGTCGGTATCCCAATACCTCGTTCAATCTCGTTATCGGCAAGTCACTTTACTCGTCACGTAATGCATGATCCCGTGACAAACCACTTGGTCACATTGAGCTCATTATGATGATGCATTACCGAGTGGGCCCCGAGATACCTCTCCATCATATGGAGTGACAAATCCCAGTCTCGATCTGCGTCAACCCAACAGATACTTCCAAAGATACCTGTAGTATACCTTTATAGCCACCCAGTTATGTTGTGACGTTTGGTACACCCAAAGCACTCCTACGGTATCCGGGAGTTACACGATCTCATGGTCTAAGGAAATGATACTTGACATTAGAAAAGCTCTAGCAAACGAACTACACGATCTTGTGCTATGCTTAGGATTGGGTCTTGTCCATCACATCATTCTCCTAATGATGTGATCCCATTATCAATGACATCCAATGTCCATAGTCAGGAAACCATGACTATCTGTTGATCAACGAGCTAGTCAACTAGAGGCTCACTAGGGACATGTTGTGGTCTATGTATTCACACATGTATTACGATTTCCGGATAACACAATTATAGCATGAATAATAGACAATTATCATGAACAAGGAAATATAATAATAATCATTTTATTATTGCCTCTAGGGAATATTTCCAACAGTGAGCGTCAGTGACAAAGATTTCATCATCCCAGAGGAACCCCTCGAACAAGAATGCTTCAAGCGACAACTCATCGCCACTGCGCGGAGCCTGAAAAAGAAACAACAGCAGCTTCAAGCTGAATAGGTCACGCTCAATGATAGATGGACTAAGGTCCTAGCCACCGAGGAGTACGACCTTGAGCGACTAGTAAAGAGTTACCCTAAGCGCAGGCTGCTGCCACAATTTGATGACGAAGCCCTCGAGCCAATTTCGTCGAAACACAATTATGCTGATCAACCAGACCGACCACCACGTGTACGGGACAAAATGGCCTATCATGCCGAACACCAGCCCACACCACCTCTCCGTACAGGCAAGGAGACAGCGGCACAGGATTACACTTATGACTTACGCCGGGACCTGGCCAATAAAGCCGACCAGACCAGATCAATCTACGGATCCAGAGGGCATGCTCTGGCACGAGATGACGGCCCCAAAACCTGGCGCGATGAACACCATCAAGTTTGAGGTTAGCACTGAACACAGATGTCATCCGAACTCCGTTGCGATGTAGCCAGGTATAGAGGTGTCACACGCCCTATGTGCTTTACTGATGAAGTAATGCAACACCAATTTTTGGAAGGGTTTAAACCCGTAAACATCGAATAGTACGATGGAACAACAGACCATGCCGTCTGGATTGAGGATTTTCTTCTCCACATTCACATGGCTCGCGGAGATGACCTCCGCGCCATCAAATACCTTCCCTTGAAGTTGAAAGGACCAACATGGCACTAGTTGAATAGTCTCCCAGAGAACTCCATTGGGAGCTGGGAAGATTTAGAAGATGCTTTCAGGGCCAACTTTCAGGGCACTTATGTCCGGCCACCGGATGCCGATGACCTAAGTCACATAGTCCAGCAGCCCGGAGAGTTAGCTCGCAAACTTTGGAATCGGTTCCTCATTAAAAAGAACCAAATCATGGACTGTCCAGACGTCGAAGCCTTAGCGGCCTTCAAACACAGCGTCCATGATGAATGGCTGGCCCGACACCTCGGGCAGGAAAAGCCGAAAACCATGGTATCTGAGGGAGTCCTGAATTAGGGGGTGTCCGGATGGCCGGACTAAGACCTTTGGCCGGACTCCCGGACTATGAAGAACAAGATTGAAGACTCCGTCCCGTGTCCGGATGGGACTTTCCTTGGCGTGGAAGGCAAGCTTGGCGATACGATATGAAGATCTCCTCCCATTGTAACCGACTCTGTGTAACCCTAGCCCTCTCCGGTGTCTATATAAACCGGAGAGTTTTAGTCCGTAGGACGAACAACAATCATACCATAGGCTAGCTTCTAGGGTTTAGCCGCTCCGATCTCGTGGTAGATCTACTCTTGTACTACCCATATCATCAATATTAATCAAGCAGGAGTAGGGTTTTACCTCCATCGAGAGGGCCCGAACCTGGGTAAAAACATCGTGTCCCTTGTCTCTTGTTACCATCCGCCTAGACGCACAGTTCGGGATCCCCTACCCGAGATCTGCCGATTTTGACACCGACATTGGTGCTTTCATTGAGAGTTCCCCTGTGTCGTCGCCTTTAGGCCCGATGGCTTCTTCGCTCAACAATCGCGATGCGGTCCGGGATGAGACTTTTCTCCCCGGACAGATCTTCGTATTCGGCGGCTTCGCACTGCGGGCCGACTCGTTCGGCCATCTAGAGCAGATCGAAAGCTACGCCCCTGGCCACCAGGTCAGGCTTGGAAGCTTAAACTACACGGCCGACATCCTCGGGGACTTGATCTTCGACGGATTCAAGCCACGACCGGGCGCGCCGCACTGTCACGATGGGCATGATTTAGCTCTGTCATCGAACAACACCCAGAGCATCGCTCAGGTGTCCGCTCTGACCATTAGCTCGGAGCCCACTGCGCCAGTCGGGGACGGACGGTTGGACGCCGCCCCGGAAACTGCAACCTCCATGGCGATAGAGCCGGATACTAGCCTAGTCCCTCGCAAGGCCCGTGACTCCAAGGTGCCGGACTCCAATCCGGACTCCGTAAATCCCGCACCTCTTCCGATTAAGCCCGATTGGGCTCCGGTCATGGAGTTCACCGTCGCGGATGTCTTTCAGCACTCGCCTTTCGGCAATATCCTGAATTCGTTAAAGTCTCTCTCTTTGTCAGGAGAGCCCTGGCCGGACTACGGCCAACACGATTGGGATGCGGACAACGAAGAAATTCGTAGCCCACCCACCACCCACTTTGTAGCCACTGTCGACGATTTAACCGACATGCTCGACTTTGACTCCGAAGACATCGACGACATGGACGCCGATGAAGGAGACGATCAAGAACCAGCACCTATAGGGAACTGGAAAGCCACCTCGTCATATGACATATACATGGTGGACACCCCTAAAGCGGGGGATGGCGAGGAGAAAACGGAGGATGACCCCTCCAAGAAGCAACCCAAGCGCCGACGTCAGCGGTGCCGCTCTAAGTCCCGCCAAAGCAAAAACGGCGATTCCGGCACCGGAGATAACAATACGCCGGACAGTGCCGAAGACAACCCCCTCCAGCAGGCTTCAGTGCAGGAGGACGAAGGAGCCAGCCCTCATGAGAGAGCGGCCGACAAAGAGGATGAGGACGACAATTACATGCCTCCCTCCAAAGATGAGGCAAGCCTCGACGACGACGAATTCGTCGTGCCAGAGGATCCCGTCGAACAAGAGCATTTCCAACGCAGGCTCGTAGCCACGGCAAGCAGCCTCAAGAAGAAACAACAGCAGCTTAGAGCTGACCAAGACTTGCTAGCCGACAGATGGACCGAAGTCCTGGCGGCCGAAGAGTATAAACTAGAACACCCATCCAAGAGCTACCCAAAGCGCAGGCTGCTACCCCAACTTGAGGAGGAAGCAACTAAACCTACATCACCAGCGTACGATGCGCCCGATCGGCCACCCCGTGGCCGCGATAGAGAGGCCTTCAGGCCCTCAACCCAAGCCGCACCCCGACACCGCTCAAAACATACCAGAGTACAGGGAGACGCAACAGACCTGCGAGACATCTTGGAGAATAAGGCAAGGCAAACAAGATCGATCTACGGATCGCATGGGCGCCCCGCTTCATGTGACGCTAGCCGTCACGCCCGACACAATAAGTATGGCCCGGCCGAATACAACAGACCAAGCTCGTCCGAGCTGCGTCGTGATATAGCCCAGTACAGGGGCGCCGCACACCCACTATGCTTCACAGACGAAGTAATGGATCATCAAATCCCCGAGGGCTTCAAACTCGTAAACATCGAATCATACAATGGCACAACAGATCCTGCGGTATGGATCGAGGATTATCTCCTTCATATCCACATGGCCCGTGGTGATGATCTACACGCCATCAAATACCTCCTGCTCAAGCTTAAAGGACCAGCTCGACATTGGCTTAACAGCCTGCCAGCAAAGTCAATTAGTTGTTGGGAGGACCTGGAATCCACATTCCTTGACAACTTCCAGGGCACGTATGTGCAACCACCAGACGCCGATGACCTAAGCCACATAATCCAGCAGCCAGAGGAATCGGCCAGACAATTCTGGACACGGTTCCTAACCAAGAAAAACCAAATAGTCGATTGTCCGGACACCGAGGCCCTTGCGCCCTTCAGACACAACATCCGAGATGAATGGCTTGCCCGACACCTAGGACAGGAAAAGCCGAAGTCTATGGCAGCCCTCACGACACTCATGACCCGCTTCTGTGCGGGAGAAGACAGCTGGCTAGCTCATAGCAATAACATAACCAAGAGCCCTGGCAATGCGGATACCAAGGATAACAACGGCAGGTCACGTCGCAACAAGCACAAGCGCCACATTAACGGTGACAATACTGAAGATACGGTAGTCAATGCCGGATTCGGAGGCTCTAAACCGGGTCAGCGGAAGAAGCCATTCAAAAGAAACCCTCAGGGCCCATCCAGCTTAGACCGGATACTCGATTGCTCGTGCCAGATACATGGCACCCCCGAACAGCCAGCCAATCACACAACAGGGATTGTTGGGTGTTCAAGCAGGCAGGAAAGTTAAGTGCCGAGACCAGAGACAAGGGGCTACATAGCGACGACGAGGAGGGGCCCAGGCCGCTGAACAACAAAGGACAGAAGGGATTTCCCCCGCAAGTTCGGACGGTGAACATGATATACGCAACCCACATCCCCAAAAGGGAGCGGAAGCATGCTCTCAAGGACGTCTATGCGCTGGAGCCAGTCGCCCCAAAGTTCAACCCATGGTCCTCCTGCCCGATCACCTTCGATCGAAGGGACCATCCCACCAGCATCCGTCACGGCGGATTCGCCGCACTGGTCCTAGACCCAATTATTGACGGATTTCACCTTACCAGAGTCCTAATGGACGGCGGCAGTAGCCTGAACCTGCTTTACCAGGACACAGTGCAAAAAATGGGCATCGATCCTTCAAGGATTAAACCCACAAAGACAACCTTCAAAGGTGTCATACCAGGGGTAGAGGCCAGCTGTACAGGCTCGGTCACACTCGAGGTGGTCTTCGGATCCCCGGATAACTTCCGGAGCGAAGAGTTAATCTTTGACATAGTCCCATCCCGCAGCGGCTATCACGCCCTGCTCGGACGAACCGCATTTGCAAAATTCAATGCGGTGCCGCACTATGCATATCTCAAGCTCAAGATGCTAGGACCTCGTGGAGTCATCACGGTAAACAGAAACACCGAACGCTCTCTCCGAACGGAGGAGCACACGGCGGCCCTGGCGGCGGAAGTACAGAGTAGCCTCTCAAGGCAGTTCTCCAATCCAGACGTCAAACGTCCGGACAACGTCAAGCGAGCCCAAAGTAACCTACAACAAATCCGGCTGGCACGTTCCGAGCAAGCATAGCAGTGCGGCCCCAACCCCAGCCCCCGCCAAACAGCGATACTGGTACCATGCGTACATAATTACGCCTTAGAGATACCATGGGCATAAGGGGAGGGGCATAACAACGACACACCCAGAATGCGGCTCAACCGCACTAAGGGGCTCCCTATTTCGCCGTTTTCCTTTTCACACACTTTCAGGACCCAACTATTCGGAAGGCCTGTCCGGCAATACACTCGCCGAACCCACGATGGAACAACCAGGGAGGAAGCAAGCCACGTCAAAAGTCCAGGTGGTCTCTATAACGAGTTTAATACCTGTTTTACTTACAATCCCGCAGCTTGCCCCTGGAGGGGAATATGTCAAATACTCCCATCTCTTGCTTACCGAACTTCTTGTATCGTTCTGCTTTCACAGCAACCCTTTTTTAATAAACAATATATAGCTCTTACCTATTATTGTACTTATCTATCTTTATATACAAATATGTTTAGTCATGACATTCTGCAACCATACACTTTGGTACGGATAATACACCAGGGGCTTACAACACCCCATAACATGGTGTGAGAAGACCGAACACTCTAACGAGTGCGACACCCCGAACTTATAGCACTATATGCATCGACTCCGAATCATGTCTTTGGTCAATAGTTGGGTTTGCCCGGCTCCCATGTTTTGGTACCTTATGTTCCACATTGTTGGCTAAGGTAGCGCTGGGAGAACTACTGCGATTGTGCCCCAGTTGAGCTGGGTTAACACCTCAGTAGAGAAAGCTAAAACTGACTGTCATGATAGTGCGAGAGACAGGTCACTGTTCGCGAGGTTTCTTCGAGTCCTTAAAGACTTATGCCGCTTCGAGCGAGGAACCGGACTTATCCGGCCTAGGCGTGGATAGCGCCCCAAACTCGGTCTTCCAAATACTAGGGGCTTCACCGAAATTTAAAATTATAGAATTCTATGGCTAAGTGAGAGTGATAAAGCATTATAAGTCCGACGGCCTGGTTCGTTGTGCTGAACGCCTCCCTAGATGGACCCAAGAATGGGAACAAGAGTGCTCAGGTTTATCCCGAACACCCCAGCACTCGTGGCATGGGGGTCGAAGCCGACGACTTGCATCTCTCAGATTTGATAAACGGACGCACAAAAGGTAATATTTTAAATTAACAAGCGTTGCTTAACGCATATGAACAAAGTTTCAGCGTACGGGATAACAAATGCGAGTCTACTCAAAAAATTACATCTTTGGAGCACTCATCCGCTATGCCGCGGGCACCCTTCAGAACGCCATTATAATACATCTCGGGCGTATGATACTCCTTGCCCAGTGGTGGCGCGTCCGTCAACAGCTTCTCCGCGTCGAGCTTGCCCCAGTGCACCTTAGCACGGGTAAGGGCCCGACGGGCACCTTCAATACAAACGGAGCGCTTGACGACCTCAATCCACGGACACGCGTCCACCAGCTGCCGCACCAGACCGAAGTAGCTCCCAGGCATGACTTCTCCAGGCCACAGCTGAGCTATGAGGCCCTTCATGGCCTGTTCGGCCACCTTGTGGAGCTCGACCAGCTGCTTCAGCTGGTCGCTCAGGGGCACCGGATGTTCGGCCTCAGCATACTGAGACCAGAACACTTTTTCCATCGAGCTCCCCTCTTTAGCTCGGTAGTATGCGGCGGCATCAGACACACTATGGGGCAGATCGGCAAACGCTCTTGGAGAGCTCCGGATTCGGGTAAGTAGCAGATAATTAACTTTTATATTTTTTTTCTTTGCATAAAGAATGCCTTACCCGCCGCTATCTTCTTCATCGCCTCGATCTCCTGAAGGGCCTTCTAGGCTTCGGCCTTAGTGGTCTTGGCACTCTCAAGAGCCAAGGCAAGATCGGACTCTCGAGTCTTCGAGTCACGCTCCAAACTCTCGTGTTTTTCCACGAGAGCCTGGAGCTCTTGCCGCACCTCCACCACCCGCGCCTCCTGCTTCTCTCGCTCGGTGCGCTCCAAGGCCGCACTCTTTTCGGCCTTAGAGACCGCCTCTTTCAGGGTCGCCACCTCGGTCATGGCTCCTGCAACATTAACGTTGGTCCTGTTATTATTTTGCAACCAAGTATTTCTATATACATTTACAGGAGGTACTATGTACCCTCTTTATCCTCGAGCTGCTTCTTGGCACGGTCGAGCTCGCTCTCGGACTGCTCGAGGCTTTCCTTCAAGGCATTGACCTCCGCAGTCAGTGCGGCAGAGGTCAGCAGCACAGCCTGCATTCCCATATTGACATATTTCTATTAGACTCATGCGTATATCTTTTGAGATCCTCAGTTCGGCTTTTCTTTCCGAACACCGAACTGAGCATTAGGGGCTACTGTCTATGCGGTAACATTTTTTATATATGTTTTTGAACACATACCTCAAAGCCCGTTAACAGGCTTGTGCAGGCTTCCGTCAGCCCGCTCTTGGCGGACTGAACCTTCTGAATCACCGCACTCATAACAGTGCGGTGTTCTTCGTTGATGGAGGCGCTGTTAAGCGCCTCCAGCAAATTGTCCGATGCCTCCGGGTGGACGGAAGTCGCCGGCGTCGCAGGCTTGCCCTTCTTATGAAGGCGCCACCTGTCGAACTCTGGAACCGCTGATGGTTCCGGAGCAGTGTCTGGCCCGGGGCCGGACTTAGATCCCTCCGGGGCTTTACCCCCTTTGGGCCTGGAGTCCGAAAGGTCGCCTTGTGGCGCCTCCAGGACCACCTCCTCCTAGTTTTGTCCCCTACGGGACTCCACCTCAGCGTCATCTGTAGGGAGAAGGGAGGAGGCCGTCGGAAGTGAAGCGCTATTCATGTCCGACGAATTCAGAGATCCGCTCGACGAATCGCTAAGCTGAGCTCTGGGCGGACTGCATGATTAGCTTCGGCGTTAAAGCTATCGAATAATAAATGAGTGCAATAAGTCATTCGGGTAGCCGGACACTTACGATTTTGCCAG
>NC_041381.1:373488187-373523031 GCF_002162155.2 Triticum dicoccoides | reverse complement strand
ATAGTCCGGCAGAAGGGTCTTCCCCTTCTTGGACCTTCCGGCTTCCCCAGTTGGGGCGGCCTTTCTCTTCTTTCCTCCCCCCATTGGAGGGGGAGAGGCATCTTCTTCTTCTTCCTCCTCCTCGTCTTCAGAGGTGGAGGGTCCGTTGGGGCCATCGGGCAAATCCGACGACACCATGCGCCGAGAACTCTTTCGGGTCCACGTGGCCTTCTCCTTGGCCTTCTTCTTCTGCACCATGTGAGGTGCCGAAACTAGTAGCTTCGCTAAGTGTGCATCTACTGGGCCTTCGGGCAAAGGGCCCGGACAGTCAAACTGTCCGGATGTCCTCTTCCAGTCCTGTCAAAGGAACGGGAGTTTAGATCCCACATAAAGTCACACTATGAAATTCGGGTATCCCGTAAGGGACCAAATGTAAGCTTACTTCGGAGGCTTGACGTTTGGCGCAGAATCGGCGATCCTCGGTGACGGGAGGGGAGACCTCGGAACTCTTGAAAAGCACCTTCCAGGCGTCCTCGTGCTTTGTTTCGAAGAGCCGAGATAGAGTCTGGTGCTGGGCCGGGTCGAACTCCCACAAATTGAAGTCCCATCGTTGACACGGGAGGATCCGGTAGAAGAGCATGACCTGGACCATGTTGACAAGCTTGACCTTCTTGGTCACCAGGTCTCGGACGCAGGTTTGGAGTCCGGTCACCTCTTCCGGATTACCCCATGACAGGCTCGTCTCTTTCCAAGATGTGAGCCGGGTGGGGATGCTGGATCGAAATTCGGGGGCCGCTGCACATTTGGGGTCACGCGGCTCGGTGATATAAAACCACCCCGATTGCCACCCTTTGATGGTTTCCACGAAGGCACCCTCGAGCCAGGTGATGTTGGCTATCTTGCCCACCATGGCACCTCCGCATTCCGCCTGCCGGCCTTGCACGACCTTCGGATTGACGCTGAAGATCTTCATCCATAGGCCAAAGTGCGGCTGGATGCGGAAGAAGGCCTCGCACACGACGATAAACGCCGAGATATTGAGGATGAAGTTCGGGGCTAGATCGTGGAAATCCAGGCCGTAGTAGAACATGAGCCCCCAGACGAACGGGTGAAGAGGAAAACCCAGTCCGTGGAGGAAATGAGGAAGAAAAACAACCCTCTCATGGGGCCTGGGGGTGGGGATGAGTTGCCCTACATCTGGAAGCCGGTGCGCGATGTCATAAGACAAGTATCCGGCCTTCCTCAGCTTTTTGATTTGCCCCTCCGTTATGGAGGAGGCCATCCATCTACCTCCCGCTTTGGACATGGTTGGAGAAGGTTGAGGTGGGAAGTGCGGGCTTGGGCGCTGGAGCTCGAGCGCGTAGGGACGGATAAGCAGAGGAGGAAGAGGGCGTGAATGGAAAGGGCGGATTCTTATCCCCTTATATGGGCGGCCAAAACTACGAGCCCCCCACCGGCCTAATAAAACTCGCTTATCTCCCAAGCACCATGGTTAATGGCGCGGTTGGGTTACCCACACCCGTATTGATGAGAATCCCGGAATAAGGGGACAAGATCTCTGCTTTGACAAGACGTGCCAAGGAAACCGCCTCGCTAAACGCACTGAGGTGGAACAATAAAATGAATAAAAGCCTGGCCGTGGCATGATGTCACGCCACGGAATACGTCAGCAGATCCGATTAACGTAAATATTATTCTCTCTATGGTGGAATGTGGAACTTATTTTGCAGAGCCGGACACTACCCTGGTGTTCAACATCTTCTATGGAATATTCGGAGGAGGAACCCGCCTTGCAATGCCAAAGACAACTTGTGTGCCGGACTCGTCGTCATTGAAGCCTGATTCAGGGGCTACTGAGGGAGTCCTGGATTAGGGGGTGTCCGTGTGGACGGACTAAGACCTTTGGCCGGACTCCCGGACTATGAAGATACAAGATTGAAGACTCCGTCCCGTGTCCGGATGGGACTTTCCTTGGCGTGGAAGGCAAGCTTGGAGATACGATATGAAGATCTCCTCCCATTGTAACTGACTCTGTGTAACCCTAGCCCTCTCCAGTGTCTATATAAACCGGAGAGTTTTAGTCCGTAGGACGAACAACAATCATACCATAGGCTAGCTTCTAGGGTTTAGCCACTCCGATCTCGTGGTAGATCTACTCTTGTACTACCCATATCATCAATATTAATCAAATAGGAGTAGGGTTTTACCTCCATTGAGAGGGCCCGAACCTGGGTAAAAACATCGTGTCCCTTGTCTCCTGTTACCATCCGCCTAGACGCACAGTTCGGGACCCCCTACCCGAGATCCGCCGGTTTTGACACCGACAGCAGCCCTTACAACACTTATGACCCGCTTCTATGTGGGCGAAGATAGCTGGCTAGCTCGTAGAAGCAATAGTTCCAGCAACCCCGACAACTCTGAGGCCATGGACGGCAATGGTAGGCCACACCGCAATAAAAACAAGCGCCGGAACAACAACAATGACACAGAAGGCATGGCAGTTAATGCCGGATTCAGTGGTTCTAGACCCGTTCAGCGAAAGAAACCTTTCAAAGGCAACAGGGACAGTCCATCCAATTTGGACAAAATCCTCGAGAGGCCTTGTCAGATCCATGGCACCCCCGATAAGCCTACCAACCACACCAAGAGAAATTGTAGGGTTTTTAAATAGGTGGGTAAGTTAAGTACTGAACACAAGGGGAAGGGACCTCCAAGCGAGGACGACGATGAGCCCCGTCAGCCGAACACTGGGGGTCAAAAGCAGTTTTCCCCCGAAGTGAAAACAGTGAACATGATCTACGTCAGTCACATACCCAAAAGGGAGTGCAAGCGCACACTAAGGGACGTCTACAACGTAGAGCCTGTCGCCCCAAAATTCAATCCATGGTCAGCATGTCCGATCACCTTTGATCGCAGGGATCACCCAACCAGTATCCGTCACGGGGGTTCGGCCGCCCTGGTACTCGATCCTATCATCGACGGATATCATCTCACTAGAGTCCTTATGGATGGCGACAACAGTCTTAACCCGTAAGCCAAGTAACACTACCTTTAAAGGAGTGATACCCGGCGTGGAGGCCCGTTGTACAGGCTCATTAACACTGGAAGTGGTATTCGGCTCTCCGGACAACTTCTGTAGTGAAGACCTAATCTTTGATACCGTCCCTTTCCGTAGTGGCTATCACGCACTGCTCAGACGAACCGCTTTCGCCCGTTTCAATGCGGTCCTGCACTATGCTTATTTGAAGCTTAAAGTGCCCGGACCGCGTGGCATCATCACAGTTAATGGAAATATGGAGCGCTCCCTCCGTACTGAAAGTGCAACTAATCCCTGGGTGGTTTTGCTAATTCTTAACAACATATAGTTCATTGAACTAATGCTATTTCAAGATGATCATTTCAGAAAGTTCAATGATTGGCATGGCATGTACTAGAGATGTGGACCCCTCAAAATGCAAAGGACACATATTGGCAACAAGCGGTCGGTCACACCGAGATTACGTTATGCCCTAACCCTACGTTTTCATTTTTAGTGATCCAAGATCACATTGAGTCCATAGGAAAGCCAATACTATTAAAAGGGGATGAGGTGTTGCTTAATGGCTTACTTGCTCAAATGCTTAGTAATATACTCCAAAACCCTCAACCACTTTCTCACATCCACATATGTCCTAAACCTAAAAGTCAAATTCGGCCCCACCGATTTGATCTATCCGGCGCCACCGAGTTTCATTTGACATAGCCATTGCCACAAACCCTAGTTACTTCGGTCTCACCGATAGGGATTTGGATCTCACCGAGATGGGATTGCAAACTCCGTGTTTCCTTTTTGTAACATTTCGGTCTTACCGAAATGTGCAAATCGGTCCCACCGAGTCTGCATTCCAAACTCTCTGTTTCCTTTTCAAAACACTTCGGTTTCACCGAAGTGAGCGAATCGATCCCATTGAGTTTGCCTGACCAACCCTCTGTGTGCCTATTGCTGAAATCGGTCCCACCGAGTTTAAGCGATCGGTCACACCGAGATTACGTTATGACCTAACCCTAGCATACCGGTCTCACCGAGATGACTATATCGGTCCCATCGAAAACTCTAATGTTCACATTTTTACCTAGATCGATCTGACCGAGTTTGCTGATTCGGTCCCACGGAGTTTGGGAATCTACGTGTAACGTTTATAGTTTGTGTGGAGGCTATATATACCCCTCCACCCATTGTCCATTCGTGAGGAGAGCCATCAGAACATACCTACACTTCCACTACTCATTTTCTGAGAGAGAACCACCTACTCATGTGTTGAGACCAAGATATTCAAATCCCACCACAAGAATCTTGATCTCTAGCCTTCCCAAGTTGCTTTCCACTCGAATCATCTTTCCACCATAGCCAAATCTGTGTGAGAGAGTTGAGTGTTGGGGAGACTATCATTTGAAGCACAAGAGCAAGGAGTTCATCATCAACACACCATCTATTACCTTTTGGAGAGTGGTGTCTCCTAGATTGGTTAGGTGTCACTTGGAAGCCTCTGTCAAGATTGTGGAGTTGAACCAAGGAGTTTGTAAGGGCAAGGAGATCACCTACTTCGTGAAGATCTACCCTAGTGAGGCAAGTCCTTCATGGGCGATGGCCATGATGGGATAGACAAGGTTGCTTCTTCGTGGACCCTTCGTGGGTGGAGCCCTCCATGCACTCGCGCAGCCGTTACCCTTCGTGGGTTGAAGTCTCCATCAATGTGGATGTACGATAGCACCACCTATTGGAACCACGCCAGAAATCTCCGTGTCAACATTGCATTTGCTCCCTCGAAATTCCTCCCATTTACTTTCTTCCAAGTTGCATGCTTTACTTTCCGCTGCCCATATGCTTGCTTGAATTGTATTGAGATTTTTTGACTTGTGCTAAGTTGCTAAAATCTGCCAAGAACTAAAATTGGGAAAATGTTAAGTTTTTATTTGGTCAAGTAGTCTAATCACCCCCCCTCTAAACATACTTTCGATCCTACAAGTGGTATCAGACCTTTGGTCTCCATTTGCCTTGATTTCCATAGCTTTGGTGATCATAGCCTTGGTTTCACAACCTAGGAGAGTATGGCGTCTAGTGAGGAAAATTACCATCGCAGAGGTCCTTACTTTGATGGTACTAATTTTGCTAGTTGGAAACATAAGATGAAAATGCATATTCTTGGACATAACTCTGCCGTTTGGGCTATTGTGTGTATTGATTTGGAAGGTGAATTATTTGATGGGAGAGAACCAAATCCTGAAGCTGCCGCGGAAGAATTGAAGATGTTGTAATACAATGCTCAAGCTTGCGATATCCTCTTCAACGGATTGTGCCCCGAAGAATTAAACAAAATCAGCCGTCTTGAGAATGCAAAGGAACTTTGGGATACTTTGATTGATATGCACGAAGGTACCGACTTCGTCAAGGAATCCAAGTTGGATGTGCTTCAAAGTCAACTTGACAAGTTCAAAATGAAGGATGGTGAAGGTGTCGCTAAAATGTACTCTAGGCTTGCTCTCATCACAAATGAGATTGCCGGCTTAGGAAGTGAAGAGATGACCGACAAATTCATCATCAAGAAGATCTTGAGAGACTTGGATGGAAAATATTATACCATGTGCACATTGATCCGAATGATGCCAAATTACAAAGATATCAAGCCAACCGAAGTCATTGGAAGAATTGTTGCTCATGAGATGTCACTCAAGGACAAAGAAGAGCTTCACAACAAGTCTAGTGGTGCTTACAAAGCCTCATGTGATGCTCCTACATCATCAAATGAGGAACAAGCCTTCAATGAAGAACTGAGCTTGATGGTGAAAAAATTCAACAAATTCTACAAGAGTAGAAGCAAGGAAAGAAGTTCCAAGTCAAGGTCCTACAATGACAAAAGATCTTCTAGTCGTGAACAAAATTGCTACAATTGTGGAAGACCCGGACACTACTCCAATGAGTGTGCGACTCCCTACAAAAGAAGAGAAGACTCACCTAAAAGGAGAAGCAAAAGGGAAGAATCGCCTCCAAGAGAGAGGAGGAGTAGAGATGATCGCTATGAACGAAGAACCTCTCGAAGAAGCAAGGATTCGGAAAGGAAGGACAAGTCATCAAGGAGCTACACAAAACGAAGACATCAAGATCATGTTGGTGAATGGTTATCCGGCTCCGACTCTGACCACCACTCCGAGAGAAGTTATCACTCCGACTCCGAATATACTCAAGATGAAGGTGTTGCCAGTCTAGCACTTGTGTCAACCAACTCCTATGACATATTTGACTCACTGAATGAAGGAATTGGATGATGCTTCATGGCTAAAGGCCCCGAGGTATCACACCCCGAGTATGTTGATTTCAATAGTGATGAAGATGATTTGCTAGGTGATGATGATTTACTTGTTGACAACTCTAGTGATGAATACTATGATGAAATGTCAATTAATCATGTTAATAAAGATAAAACGAATGATAATGATAAGAAGGAGATCGAGTGTCTAACTAAAGAACTAAACACTCTTAAATTAGCTCATGAAACTACTTTAGAAGATCATCGAGAACTTTTAAAAACTTATGAGAAGTTACACTTCTAAAAGCTCAATCTTGAGCAAGAGCATGGGTTCTTAAAGGCCATCAATGATGATCTTCGGAAGAAAAGTTCTTCTTACATTGCCAAGCGTTTACTCTTGTCTACTTACGTGCCACAAGTAAAATCTAGCAACAAGAGCAAGAAAGATTCTTCTTCGAGTAGTAACAATAATCATTCTAAATCCAATATTGTTGCTTCTAGTAGTTCTCCTGATTCCACTAATGACTCTCTTAGCCAAGTTACACTTGAGCAAGAAAATAGCTTATTGAAGGGAATTATAGAGAAAGGTCTTTACAAAAGCCTTGCCGGAAGTAAGCAATTTGAGGAAATTGTATGCAAGCAAGGAAGACATCGGAAGAATCAAGGTGTTGGTTTTGAACGAAAGTTCAATGCCAATGGAGTTGAGTGGGAAGAAGATCAATACCCCAAGACGAAGTTTGTTCCTCAACAAGAGAAGTATGACCCTACTTCCTTCAAGGGGACACAAGATCAAGATGATCTTCCACCACAAGACCACAAGCTAAAAGGCAAGGACAAGCTTCAAGAGGAGATTGATGCATTTGAAGATTCTTCGAAGGCCTTGGTCAAGTGGGTTCCCAAGACTACATCAAGTTCTACTTCATCAAGTACATCTACAACTCCAAGGATTCCCATCAAGATGATGTGGATCCCGAAGAAAAAGAACTAGAGATTTCTTGAGGGTGAGTCCGCCAACATACTTCACTCATATTCAGTTTGGCAGGGATAAGTGCAAACAACTTCCACATCTTGCACTAGTTCAAGGAGTCACAAACCCTCTTGTTAGTAAGACAAGGGACAAGATAACCTAATGCTATCATGGACATCATCATGTGTGCTTCACTCTATGTCTATGGATATCCTTGTTGTTCTTGTGGGACTAACCCATGTAGGTATTAAAAGTGCAACTCACTCCAATGGATTGCTTCATGTGATCTACATCAACAATGAGCATCCACATCATCGATATCTACATGAAGTCATCATCGACAAAACCCAAGGTTAGTTCATCCCTCTTAGGGGGGATATCACATCTAGGGGGAGCTTTACTCTAAGAATTGAGCTAAAGCAACTCTAATGGTGTGAACACAACAATGCATTATGTAAAAGTGGTAAACCCACTCGTTCTTAAACGATGAGTATGACATATGATCAATGTAGGCGTCTTGGGAACGGGGGTCCCCAGACTTTCCTGCCTGCGGCCTGCGGCGTGGCTCAAGCAATGGCCAAGTGCGGCCCATCTTCATCAACTCAAGCTCAAGACCCTTGCGAGGGGCCAAGCCTCGCGGGGCGGACGACAGGAAGCATCCTCAGGGCTAGCCTCGTCAGGCTGGCTCGCGAGGAGGCGGAGAGATCAAGGCAGGGGTACCTCGTGAGGTGCCCGTGACGCAAGCCATGACGATCGAGGCCAAGCGGGCGCCGGCCTACGAAGTGTCCTTGTTTCCCCTTTGGTGCAAAGGGAGCAAGCACATGCCAAGGCATCAGGCAAAGGCTACCATTTCGGTGCAACAAGACCAAGTCCAGCGGGACGGCAGGAAGGAGGTCACTGTGGAGCCCAGGACGGCGTCATCGTCAGAGCCTTTGATAGGCGAGGACCGACTTTAGTCGGGATAAGTGTACTAGATGTTCTCCTTCAAAATGGCTAATTTTTGGCGCCCTTCCCGCTCAATATTTGGGGAGAGGACCAGGGCCTCTTACTCTATATATAGGGCTAGCCACCATAGTATAGAGGCATCTAGAATCGACCCCTCCCAGGGACACCACCACCACAAGAACACCCCTTGCGAGGCTGTTTTTCGTTTGTACTGTTCTTCATCAGCCCCAGAGGCAATCCACCACACCACAAACTAGAGTAGGGTATTACACCACAACGGTGGCCCGAACTAGTATAAACCTTGCGTCTCTTGTGTTTTTAATCGTGTAGCCTAGATCCTTTGCGAGGCGACGAGATGCGAGTTGGTAGAGGAGAGATCTTCGCGCGCACCCCAGAGTTCGAACCTCAAGAGTCTGCCGGAACCCGCAATTCGACATTTGGCACGCCAGGTAGGGGTGCGCCGGAATCGTGTCTTCCGTCGTCTTGCGTTTCACCATCCGTTGCATCCATGTCCGACGCTCACTGAGCCCGCGCCGAGCGCCGGGCTGCTCTCGCGGCCCATGTCGCCTAGACGGCCCCCGTCGGCGGGCCTCCCCTCGTTCCCCATCGCCTGCCGCCCACGCCGCCACCGGCCCGGTGGGGAATGAGCAGCAGGGGTCGTCGCTGCACCCCTCGGTGCAGCGGGAAGGCCGCACCGCAACCCCGTTGCTGACTCCAGTAGGCTCGTTGTCGCACGCTCGTCGCGCCCCCGCGGACGCGCACACCGTGTTGCTCCTGGCACATGAGCTTCTGCACTAATGCCCCGTCGACGACCTCTACGACAAGTGGCTCGCCCGCATCACCGAGCTCGTCAGCGCCGTAGGGGGCTCCCCTGCACCGTCCCTCTCGCTGCATCACCCTCCGCCCTGCGCGGGCGACGCAGCTCCGGAGGCGCCTCCACCGCCTCCCCCTCAAGAAGGCGCCCTGGCCCCAAGACGCGCGGCCCCTGGATGGGACCCGCCGCATCCGGCGCCCGCGCAGCAAGAAAAGAGCTACCGAGATTCCTCGCCCTCAAGAAGATGCTCGCGTGCTCCCTGCACTGGCACGTCATGACCGCGCTCCTGCTCCAGCGCGCCAAGACCCCGCACTGCTCCTGGCGGCAGCGCGTCGAGACCTCCAAGATCAAGCCCTTCGTCACCAAAGGCCCCCTGTGGCCACTGCAGGCTGCTATGCCTTCACCGCTGAGCTGCGCAGTGTGGCCTGTCCGGGCAAGTTCAAGCCGGATCTGCCTCCTCGCTACGACGACACTGCTGACCCCACGGAGTTCCTCCAGCTCTACGAGTTGGGTATCAAGGCGGCCAACGGGGATGAAAAGGTCATGGCGAACTGGTTTCCCATAGCGCTCAAGGATGGCGCCCGTACATGGCTCCTCAACCTTCCTCCCAGCACGATCTCCTCTTGGGACGAGATGCGCACTCGCTTCATCGCCAACTTCCAGAGCATTCGTGACCGGCCCCCGGCCATGAGTGACTTCCGCCGCATCAAGCAACAGCCAGGAGAGACCCTGCAAAGGTACATCCAGCGCTTCAACAATGCCTGCCTCAAGATCCCCAGGGTGACTGAGGAGGCCATCATCTCAGCCTTCTCCGATGGCGTACGTGACATCAAGATGAAGGAGGAGCTAGCGATCCATGAGGATCTGTGCACCTCTCTGGAGCTATTCAACTTGGCGACCAAGTGCGCCAGGGCTGAGGAAGGACTCCTCTCACTCCTCGAGCTTCCGGCTGCTGATCTGGAAGAGAAGAAGCCCAAGTTCAAGGACGTGAAGCGCAAAGGAGCAGTTGTGCTCGTAGCTGAGCCAGATACCAAGCGAGGCAGGGATCAGCCGGAGTCGTCCAAGGGCAGCCAGTACTGCGTGTACCACGACCTCCACACCCACAACACCAATGAATGCCAGGAGCTCAGGGCCGTGCGAGATGAACGTATCGGCCGACGCCCTGAGCTCAACGATTGGGGCTATGGCCGAGAAGGAGGAAGAGGTGGAGGACGATGGGAAGACCATGGCCCTCGCCAAGGGTGGCGTGACCGACCTCGCGAGGACCGCTGGCAGGACCAGCCTTGCGAGGTAGGTTGGAGGGATCAGCCTCGCGAGGATCGTCTGCAAGGCAATGCATGCCTCCCTCCACTGCCACCACCACCAAGGAGGATTGAAGACCAGCATCAGGACGAGGGGGCTGGGGGCTTCCAGGAGCCGCGCGCAATTGCTTGCATCCTAGGCGGAGCTCAAGCCCCGGCCTCTCAGTGCATCTTCAAGTAGTTTGCTCGCGAGGTGAATGCAGTCCTCCCAAGAACTGAAGCCTCGCGCCCTCTCAGGTGGTCCACGTGTGCCATCACGTTCAGTTCAGCGGATCAACTCAAGTGCGCAGCAACAACTGGTGTCCTCCCGATGCTCTGCTCCCCAGTCATCAGCAACGTGTAGGTCACCAGGACCCTCATCGATGGTGGAGCAGGACTCAACGTTCTGTCTGTCGAAACTTTCAACAATCTCCAAGTGCCGTATGATCAGCTTCAGCCAACCAAGCCCTTCTCAGGAGTTACTGATGGTTCTACCACCCCGATAGGGCAGGTCCATCTCCCTGTCACCTTCAGGCAGTGCAAAAACTACCGCACTGAGCTCATCGACTTTGACGTCACCTACATTCGCCTGCCCTACAACGCCATCCTTGGATATCCGGCCCTGGCCAAGTTTATGGCGGTGACTCACCATGGCTACAATGTCCTCAAGATGCTAGGAAGCGGTGGAGTCATCACAGTCCCCTGCGAGGAGAAGGATGCAGTGTGTTCTCTCGAGCGTGCCTTCCAGGCCACGGCAATCGAAGACCCAGATCACATGAGCGGGGGCCTTCCCGAGGCAGTCCCTAAGAAGAAGAAGACGTCACTTGGCCCGAACCATCAAGAGGCAGACACATCCAGGGGCGCCGCGCCAGGACCCGCACCTGTCCAAGGGGCGCCTCCCTTTGTCGCATAGGAAGGTGCGCCCGGTGCCCTCCTCGGGCAAGGCCCGGGGGCTCTCTCCTGGAGGACCATCGACTTTGCCAAGGTCACGAGGGAGGCGCTCGGGCACCACTTGGAGGCGTGTTTCAAAGCACATTTCCCTCAGGATGGTGTGAAGCAAGGAAGGCCAAGCCCTCAGGAGTTCATCGCAAGAAACAATCAGGAGCTGCAAGAGTCAAGAATCATGCGCGGCAGCCACCGCTTCCCGCCGTAGCTCCCCATCCAGGCGAGGATGGTGGGCTGCGCGTCTGCATCGATGTACCAGGGCTCAACCGAGCTGCATCTCAGGAGCGCCTCTGAACCTCGCGCATGGGACGTTGCGAGGGTCCGCCCCACAGCTATGTTCGCATGCCTCTCGGCCTGCCGAACACGGTCGCCGCTCATCAGCGCCTGCTGAGGAGCATTCTGGAGGCTCAGGAGGTCAGGCATTGCGCAGTCCTGGCGGAGATGGAGATGGTCCTTGAAGAGCCGTGCTACGTCTTGAGCTAGCGTTGGTTTTCCCCGAAGAGGAGAGGGTGATGCAGCAAGTGTAGTGTAAGTATTTCCCTCAGTTTTGAGAACCAAGGTATCAATCCAGTAGGAGGCTCCTCAAAAGTCCCACGCACCTACACAAACAAACTGAGAACTTGCAACCAACGCAATAAAGGGGTTGTCAATCCGTTCACGGCCACTTGCGAAAGTGAGATCTGATAGAGATAGTATGATAAGATAAATATATTTTTGGTATTTTATAATATAGATGCAAAAAGTAAAGATGCAAATAAAGGTAGATTGAAAGCAAATATGATAAGAGATGGACCCGGGGGCCATAGGTTTCACTAGAGGCTTCTCTCAAGATAGCATAAGTATTACGGTGGGTGGACAAATTACTGTCGAGCAATTGATAGAAAAGCGCATAGTTATGAGATTATATAGGCATGATCATGTATATAGGCATCACATCCATAACAAGTAGACCGACTCCTGCCTACATCTACTACTATTACTCCACACATCGACCGAATCCTGCCTGCATCTAGAGTATTAAGTTCATAAGAACAGAGTAACGCATTAAGCAAGATGACATGATGTAAAGGGATAAACTCATGCAATATGATGTAAACCCCATCTTGTTATCCTCGATGGCAACAATACAATACGTGTCTTGCAACGCTTTCTGTCACTGGGTAAGAACACCACAAGATTGAACCCAAAGCTAAGCACTTCTCCCATGGCAAGAAAGACCAATCTAGTAGGCCAAACCAAACTGATAATTCGAAGAGACTTGCAAAGATAACTCAATCATACATAAAATAATTCAGAAAAGATTCAAATATTATTCATAGATAAACTTGATCATAAACCCACAATTCATCGGATCTCGACAAACACACCGCAAAAAGAGATTACATCGAATAGATCTCCACAAGAGAGGGGGAGAACATTGTATTGAGATCCAAAAAGAGAGAAGAAGCCATCTAGATAATAGCTATGGACCCGTAGGTCTGTGGTAAACTACTCACAACTCATCGGAGGGGCAAGGATGTTGATGTAGAAGCCCTCCGTGGTCGATCCCCCCTCCGGCAGAGTGCCGGCCAAGGCTCCAAGATGGGATCTCGCGGATACAGAAGGTTATGGCGGTGGAAATTGTGTTTCGTGGTGCTCCTGGATGTTTTGGGGGTATGTAGGTATATATAGGAGGAAGAAGTACGTCGGTGGCCGCCCGAGGGGCCCACGAGACAGGGGCGCGCGCCCTACAAGGGGGGGGGGCTATCTCGTGGGGTCCTCGGAAGCTTCTTGACTTGCACTCCAAGCTCTCTAGATCACGTTCTTTCCAAAAATCACGCTCCCGAAGGTTTCGTTCCGTTTGGACTCCGTTTGATATTCCTTTTCTTCGAAATACTGAAATAGGCAAAAAAACAACAATATGGGTTGGTCCTCCGGTTAGTAGGTTAGTCCCAAAAATGATATAAATGTGTAAAGTAAAGCCCATAAACATCCAAAAGGGGTAATATAATAGCATGAAACAATCAAAAATTATAGATACGTTGGAGACGTATCAAGCATCCCCAAGCTTAATTCCTGCTCGTCCTCGAGTAGGTAAATGATAAAAACAGAATTTTTGATGTGGAATGCTACCTAGCATAATTCATAATGTAATTTTCTTTATTGTGGCATGAATGTTCAGATCCAAATGATTCAAAATAAAAGTTCACATTGATAAAAGAAATAGTAACACTT
Source organism: Triticum dicoccoides (assembly GCF_002162155.2). Taxonomy (NCBI): domain Eukaryota; kingdom Viridiplantae; phylum Streptophyta; class Magnoliopsida; order Poales; family Poaceae; genus Triticum; species Triticum dicoccoides. Next base: position 373,509,603 of record NC_041381.1, on the reverse strand, counting down.
GAAGCATACTAATCAAAGTAATCATGTCTTCTCAAAATAACATGGCAAAAGAAAGTTCATCCCTACAAAATCATATAGTTAGGCTATGCTTCATTTTCGTCACACAAAGATGTTCCCAACTTCTATACCCCCGATGACAAGCCAAGCAATTGTTTCATACTTGAATAATCTCAAAAAAATTCAATCTTCACGCAATACATGAGCGTGAGCCATGGATATAGCACTATGGGTGGAATAGAATATGATGATGGGGATTGTGTGGAGAAGACAAAAAAGGAGAAAGTCTCACATTGACGAGGATAATCAACGGGCTATGGAGATGCCCATAAATTGATGTCAACATGAGGAGTAGGGATTGCCATGCAACAGATGCACCTGAGCTATAAATAAATGCTCAACAAAAGAAAACTAGTGGGTGTGCATCCAACTTGCTTGCTCACGAAGACCTAGGGCATTTGAGGAAGCCCATCGTAGGAATATACAAGCCAAGTTCTATAATGAAAAATTCCCACTAGTATGAAAAAGACAACTTATGAGACTCACTATATGAAGAACATGGTGCTACTTTGAAGCACAATATATGAGACTCACTACATGAAGAACAAGGTACTAGTTTGAAGCACAAGTGTGGAAAAAGAGATAGTAGCATTGCCCTTTTTTTTCTTTTTGCTATTTTTTTATTTTTTCCCTTTTTTTTCTTGGGCCTTTCTTTTTTTTCTTTTGGCCTTTCTTATTTTTTTTCTTTGGGCAATGCTATAAAAATGATGATCATCACACTTCTATTGATTACAACATATGAATTACAACTCGAAACTAGAACAAGATATGACTCTATATGAATGCCTCCGGCGGTGTACCGGGATGGTGCAATGAATCAAGAGTGACATGTATGAAAAATAATGCATAGTGGCTTTGCCACAAATACGATGTCAACAACATGATCATGCAATGGCAATAGGACAAAAGTAATGTATGTCATGATGATGATAAACGGAGCGGTGGAAAATTGCATGGCAATATATCTCGGAATGGCTATGGAAATGCCATAATAGGTAGGTATGGTGTCTGTTTTGAGGAAGATATAAGGAGGTTTATGTGTGATAGAGCGTATCCTATCACGGGGTTTGGATGCACCAGCGAAGTTTGCACCAACTCTCAAGGTGAGAAAGGGCAATGCACGGTACCGAAGAGGCTAGCAATGGTGGAACGGTAAAAGTGCGTATAATCCATGGACCCAACATTAGTCAAAAGAACTCATATACTTATTGCAAAAAATTAGAAGTCATCAAAAAATCAAGTACTACGTGCATGCTCCTAGGGGGATAAATTGGTAGGAAAAGACCATCGCTCGTCCCCGACCGCCACTCATAAGGATGCACAAGCCAGGTACACTTCATGTTTCAAATTTGTTACATAACTTTAACCATACGTGCATGCTACGGGACTTGCTAACTTCAACACAAGCATTCTTTAGATTCATAATCACCCAACTAGCATGACTTTAATATCACTACCTCCATATCTCAAAACAATTATCAAGTATCAAGTTGATCATAGCATCCAATTCACTTCCTATGATAGTTTTTATTATACCCAACTTGGATGCTCATCATTCTAGGACCAACTTTTTGATCATAGCAAAAACCATGCTGTTCTAAAAGACTCTCAAGATAATATAAGTGAAGCAAGATAGACTAGCAATTTCTTCAAAATTAATATACCACCATGCTCTAAAAGATATAAGTGAAGCACTAGAGCAAAAACTATCAAGCTCAAAAGATATAAGTGAAGCACATAGAGTATTCCAGCAAATTCTAATCAAATAGGATTCTCCCAAAAGGTGTGTACTGCAAGGATGATTGTGACAAACTAAAAAGCAAAGACTAATATAATACACGACGCTCCAAGCAAAACACATATCATGTGGCGAATAAACATATAGCTCCAAGTAAAGTTACCAATGAACGAAGACGAAAGAGGGGATGCCTTCCCGGGGCATCCCCAAGCTTAGGATTTTGGCTATTCTTGAATATCTTGGGGTGCCTTGGGCATCCCCAAGCTTAGGCTCTTGCCACCCTTTATTCCATAGTCCATAAAAGCTTTACCCAAAACTTGAAAACTTCACAACACAAAACTCAACAGGAAATCTTATAAGCTCCGTTAGTGAAAGAAAACAAAAGCACCACATAAGGTACTGCAATGAACTCATTCTTTATTTATTTTGGTGTTAAACCTACTGTATTCCAACTTCCTTATGGTTTATAAACTAATTTACTAGCCATAGATTCATTGAAATAAGCAAACAACACACAAAAAACAGAATCTGTCAAAAACAGAACAGTCTGTAGCAATCTGTAACTAACGCAAACTTCTGGAACTATGAAACTCCTACCAAAATAGGATGTACTGGAATTTTTTTATTGATTAGAAGCAAAAAGAATCAATGCAAAAGCTCGTTTCTGTGATTTATTGATTTTTTTCTCGTGAGCGCAAAGTTTCTGTTTTTTAGCAGAATTAAATCAACTATCATCATAGTTTATCCTATAGGTTCTACTTGGCACAAACACTAAATAAAACATAAAAACACATCTAAACAGAGAGTAGAAACAAAATTTATTACTAAACAGTAACAAAAACAAAGAACAAAAAGAAAATTGGGTTGCCTTCCAACTAGCGCTATCATTTAACGCCCCTTGCTAGGCATAAAAGCGAAGATAGATCTAACGAGTGCCATCTTTGGCACTAAATTCATAAGTAGCACGCATGATAGATTCATAAGGTAATTTGACTTTCTTTCTTGGAAAGTGCTCCATGCCTTTCTTTAAGGGAAATTGGAATCTAATGTTCCCTTCCTTCATATCAATAATCGCACCAATCGTTCTAAGGAAAGGTCTACCAAGAATAATAGGGCAAGAAAGATTGCAATCTATATCAAGAACGATAAAATCTACGGGCAACAAATTTCTATTTGCAACAATAAGAACATCATTGATCCTCCCCATAGGCTTTTTAATGGTGGAATCCGCAAGGTGCAAATTTAAAGAGCAATCTTCAAGATCATGGAAACCTAGAATATCACATAAAGTTTTCAGAATCGTGGAAACACTAGCACCCAAATCACACAAAGCAAAACACTCATAATCTTTAATTCTAATTTTTATAGTAGGTTCCCACTCATCATTAAGTTTTCCAGGTATAGAAACTTCCAAATTAAGTTTTTCATCATAAGATTGCATCAAGGCATCAACAATATGTTTGGTAAAAGCTTTGTTTTGACCATAAGCATGAGGAGAATTAACAACGGATTGCAACAAGGAAATACAACCTTTTAAAGAGCAATTATCATAGTCAAATTCCTTGAAATCCAAGATAGTGGGTTCAACATTATTAGAAGTTGAGGATTCTCCAATCTCACTTTTACCAAATTTAGCATTAAGATCTAAAGACTCCGAATTCTTGGGACGCCTTCTAGGCAAAGTTGATTCATCATCAGTCCCATAATCATCAAAATTGATATTGCAAAACATAGATCTAACCGGAGACGCATTAATAACTATAAGATCCTCATCATTATTTTCACGGAAACTAGAAGAACACGCTTTTATAAAGCTATCTTTCTTAGCATGCAATCTAGCGGTTCTTTCCTTGCATTCGTTAATGGAAATTCTCATTACTTTGAGAGACTCATTAATATCATGCTTAGGAGGAGAAGTTTTAAGTTTAAGAGAATCAAGATCAAGCGAAAGTCTATCAACGTTCCTAGCCAAATCATCAACTTTGAGCAATTTTTCTTCAAGTAAAGCATTAAAATTCTTTTGAGAAATCATAAATTCTTTCACACTATTCTCAAAATCATAGGGCATATTATTAAAATTACCATAAGAATTATTGTAGGAATTTCCATAATTATTAGAGGAATTACTAGGGAACGGTCTAGCATTAAAATTTCCTCTATAAGCATTGTTTCCAAAACTATTCCTACCAACAAAATTCACATCCATAGATTCATTGTTATTCTCAATCAAGGAAGACAAAGGCATATCATTAGGATCAAGAGGAGTATTTTTAGTAGCAAACATCTTCATAAGTTCATCCATCTTTCCACTCAAAACATTGATTTCTTCTATAGCATGCACTTTTTTACTAGAAGATCTTTCGGTGTGCCATTGAGAATAATTAGCCATAATATTATCAAGAAGTTTTGTAGCATCTCCTAACGTGATTTCCATAAAGGTGCCTCCCGCGGCCGAATCTAAGAGATTTCCAGAAGCAAAGTTCAAACCGGCATAAAATTTTTGTATGATCATCCATAAATTCAAACCATGAGTAGGGCAATTGCGAAGCATAAATTTCATTCTTTCCCAAGATTGGGCAACATGCTCATGATCAAGTTGTTTAAAATTCATAATATCGTTCATAAGAGTGATAATCTTAGCGGGAGGAAAATACTTAGAGATAAAAGCATCTTTGCACTTGTTCCAAGAATCAATACTATTTTTAGGCAAAGACGAAAACCAAAATTTAGCACGATCTCTAAGTGAAAATGGGAATAACTTCAATTTGACAATATTGTTATCCGTATCTTTCTTCTTTTGCATATCACACAAATCAACAAAATTGTTTAGATGAGTAACGACATCTTCACTAGGAAGGCCGGCGAATTGATCTTTCATAACAAGATTCAGCAAAGCGGTATTGATTTCACAAGACTCAACATCATTAAGAGGAGCAATCGGAGTACTAAGGAAATCATTATTATTGGTATTCGAGAAATCACACGATTTGGTATTATCTTGCGCCATGGCAACAAGTAATCCAACACACAAGCAAGCAGAAAAAACGACAAGCAAAAAAGAGAGGAGGAGATTGGGAAAGAGAGGGCGAATAAAACGGCAAGTGTGAAGTGGGGGAGAGGAAAACGAGAGGTAAATGGCATATAATGTAAATGTGAGGGAGATAGGTTTGTGATGGGTACTTGGTATGTCTTGACTTGAGAGAAGACCTCCCCGGCAACGGCGCCAGAAATCCTTCTTGATACGTCTTAAGCTAGCGTTGGTTTTCCCCGAAGAGGAGAGGGTGATGCAGCAAGTGTAGCGTAAGTATTTCCCTCAGTTTTGAGAACCAAGGTATCAATCCAGTAGGAGGCTCCTCAAAAGTCCCATGCACCCACACAAACAAGCCGAGAACTCACAACCAACGCAATAAAGGGGTTGTCAATCCCTTCACGGCCACTTGCGAAAGTGAGATCTGATAGAGATAGTATGAAAAGATAAATATATTTTTGGTATTTTATAATATAGATGCAAAAAGTAAAGATGCAAATAAAGGTAGATTGAAAGCAAATATGATAAGAGATGGACCCGGGGGCCATATGTTTCACTAGAGGCTTCTCTCAAGATAGCATAAGTATTACGGTGGGTGAACAAATTACTGTCGAGCAATTGATAGAAAAGCACATAGTTATGAGATTATCTAGGCATGATCATGTATATAGGCATCACGTCCATAACAAGTAGAGCGACTCCTGCCTGCATCTACTACTATTACTCCACACATCGACCGACTCCTGCCTGCATCTAGAGTATTAAGTTCATAAGAACAGAGTAACGCATTAAGCAAGATGACATGATGTAGAGGGATAAACTCATGCAATATGATGTAAACCCCATCTTGTTATCCTCGATGGCAACAATACAATACGTGTCTTGCAACCCTTTCTGTCACTGGGTAAGAACACCACAAGATTGAACCCAAAGCTAAGCACTTCTCCCATGGCAAGAAAGACCAATCTAGTAGGCCAAACCAAACTGATAATTCAAAGAGACTTGCAAAGATAACTCAATCATACATAAAAGAATTCAGAGAAGATTTAAATATTATTCATTGATAAACTTGATCATAAACCCACAATTCATCGGATCTCGACAAACACACCGCAAAAAGAGATTACATCGAATAGATCTCCACAAGAGAGGGGGAGAACATTGTATTGAGATCCAAAAAGAGAGAAGAAGCCATCTAGCTAATAGCTATGGACCCGTAGGTCTGTGGTAAACTACTCACAACTCATCGAAGGGGCAAGGATGTTGATGTAGAAGCCCTCCGTGGTCGATTCCCCCTCCGCAGAGTGCCGGCAAAGGCTCCAAGATGGGATATCGCAGATACAGAAGGTTACGGCGGTGGAAATTGTGTTTCGTGGTGCTCCTGGATGTTTTCGGGGTACGTAGGTATATATAGGAGGAAGAAGTACGTCGGTGGCCGCCCGAGGGGCCCACGAGACAGGGGGCGCGCCCTACAGGGGGGTGGCCCCTATCTCGTGGGGTCCTCAGAAGCTTCTTGACTTGCACTCCAAGCTCTCCGGATCACGTTCGTTCCAAAAATCACGCTCCCGAAGGTTTCGTTCCGTTTGGACTTCGTTTGATATTCCTTTTCTTCGAAATACTGAAATAGGCAAAAAACAGCAATATGGGCTGGGCCTCCGGTTTGTAGGTTAGTCCCAAAAATGATATAAATGTGTAAAATAAAGCCCAGAAACATCCAAAAGGGGTAATATAATAGCATGGAACAATAAAAAATTATAGATACGTTGGAGACGTATCAAGCCGCCTGCGCCCCCGGAGCCTCCTGAGGTTCTGGGTCCTGGAGGCTTGTGAGGATCGGCTTCCACACCATGCGTCATCCGCTACCTCAGCATTCCTTCATCTCCAACGGTATCAGGTGACACCTTTCAAGTTTCATTTCAGCTGGGAGCGCCCCCAGGGTTGCATCATTCCCAGGCCACGTGGGTTCGTCCTTGTGGCATGTATCTCTTTTGTTCATGCCTTTAGGTTACCTTGTTGGGGGCGCCCCTCAGGCTGCATTATCCCCAAGCCGCTCGGGCCTGACCCAGTGGCATGTATCGCTCTCGCACCTGTCTAAGTTAATCTAACCTTCCATGCTTAACCTGCCTGGCTTGATCGCCCGCTCGATTGACGCCGACCTTTGGAGCTGCTCTCTCTGGCACGACGCTTGTGCATGGGTCCGTCCCTACATCATCGACAAACCTGAGTGGCGGAGCTCTGGCCGCGGCAGCCCCGCGCGGTGCCACCTCACGAGGCCCTCAGTGCCCTCATCACTCTCCCGGAGCAACCAGTCGCTGGTTGATGATTGTGACGGCGACTCTCACTTTTCTCGTGATAAGTTTGCAGGGCCTCTCTAAGGGACAACATCGGGCGAGGCCTCCGCGGCCCCTCTTCCTCTCTCACCCACACAAACTGCTCGTGCGTTAAAGGGGGGGCGCCTGAGCATCGCGACTCACGGGCTCTTACTGGCCCTCCAGCCCTCACCTCCTGGCCTTGTCCACGGCATCGCGACCTGGCATACCAGCGACGGCTGAGCCCACTCGAGGGCCGGGACCCAAGGACGTAGAGCACGAAGGGGAGTGCGGGGGATAAGGAGGAGGCTCGCGAAGACCTCGCCGGGCAACCTCTCAGCTGCTGGCGCGCGGGCCTGGCGCAACACCGAGAAATGGCTTCAAGCTCCTGAGATAAGTCATTCTCCAGAACTACTAGCTAGTGCAACACCAACTTTGCACCTAATGTGGCCCTGTAATGGCGATGTTGCGCTCCTTTCTCGCCGAGCGGCGGCTGCTTGAGCGCTAAAGGGGACCTCCCGAGCATCGCGCCTCGGGGGCTCTTACTGGACCTCGGGCCGCTCACCTCCTGGCCTTGACCACAGCATCCCGACCTGGCATACCAGCGACGGCTGAAGCCTGCCTGGGGACCGGGACCTGTCGATGCAGAGCACCAGGCCCTCGTGAGGTTAGAAAGGAGGGACCAAGCTGAGACACGACGAGCATCTCACACTACTTCACGATGAGGATCATAGTAACAAAAGAGACTACAGACACTTTACAAGCCCCCGCGGGGTGTGTTCTTGGTTCCTCGCAGGGAACAAAAGACGTGAGTCCTAAGGAGCCCTAACTACAGGAACCACAGTGGCAGACACCATCATCAACAGTGGGCCACGTGGGGCTGGCGCCAACCTCATCCAGATCAACCGCACCGACCGTGAGGTGCACCGGCTCTGCTTCGCGCGCGGCACGAGCTCGGTGGCTCGTAGCTGTCGTCACTCGTTTCTGGAGTCAGAAGAAGTTCAGGGGAATCGCTGGACCCTCTAGCCCGGCCGCTACTGCCAGAGGAGCTGTTGGAAAGGCGGGCAGTAGGCCTGGCCCTCGCCTCTCCGGAGCTCCAGCCGCTGCCTCTGGGACAAAACTCCAGCCGGCGTCCTTCCTCGTCGAAGACTTTGAAGAACATCAGGGAGGCACCATCGTACTCCAGATGGATCACGAGGGTGCCCTCCATTCGGCAGACCCTGGCGATCTTGCCCCAGCCTTGGGTCATGAAGACCCTGCCAGGCGCGACGACTTCGACCTCCGCTTCAGTCGCGGGGTTGCGACAGTCAGTGTGCTGCAGCCAAAGCTCCCGAGGCCCCCTCGGCGGTATCTCGAAGGCGAAGGAAGCAGGAAGGCGGATCCAGGAGCTCGGAGGCATGGCGGCGTGAAGCACGAGCTCGCGGGAGGAGTCCGCCATGTGGACTCCAGGAGGAATGACGCGCACCGCCGTGATCCGTTGGCGGCGCCGGCGGCGCGGTCGGTGCCACTCGGTGCCCTCTTCCCCAGGGCCCTCAGCCTGGGCGTACAAGGGCAATGGGTATCTAGGAGGAGGCCGCTCGTACCAAGGCCTCGACGCCCCTGCCGAGCACCCTCGTCTCGACGGCGGGTGACCAGCCGCTTCTTCAGCGGAAGTGGGACGGGCCCCTCTCGGGGGGCCTTCCCTTTCTCTTTGGCCGAGAATCGGCGGATCGGCGCCATTGTCGACGAGCTCAAGGAGGAGTGAAGGAGGAGAGGCGTAGCAAGGGAAGATGGACTGGAAGGGCTCGCGCCATTCCGTACTTATAGTCGAAGGAGGCCAACCGCCAGCCTCCACGATCTTAGGTAATCATGACCCGTTTTCGCATGCAGGGACTTGTCTTGTCGGACAGTTACCGAGGCATCATGGGGAAGCGGAGACGCCCACGTCCAATCAACTGCCACGCGGCACCCAAGGCCACAGGCTGTTGGGGCCTGCGGCGCTTTGCACTTGCCCCTTCGCTTCTCTGCTAAGCCAAGTCCGGGCGCGCCTTGGGCCCGGGGGCTACTGTCGGTGTCCTGGGAATGGGGGTCCCCAGACTTGCCTGCCTGCGGCCTGCGGCGTGGCTCAAGCAATGGCCCAGTGCGGCCCATCTTCATCAACTCAAGCTCAAGACCCTCGCGAGGGGCCAAGCCTCGCGGGAAGGACGACAAGAAGCATCCTCAGGGATAGCCTCGTTAGGCTAGCTCGCGAGGAGGCGGAGAGATCAAGGCAGGGGTACCTCGTGAGGTGCCCATGACGCAAGCCATGACGATCGAGGCCAGGCGGGCGCCAGGCGGGTGCCGGCCTGTGCAGTGTCCTTGTTTCCCCTTTGGTGCAAAGGGAGCAAGCACAGGCCAAGGCATCAGGCAAAGGCTACCATTTCGGTGCAACAAGACCAAGACCAGCGGGACGGTAGGAAGGAGGTCACCGTGGAGCCCAGGACGTCGTCATCATCAGAGCCTTTGACAGGCGAGGACAGACTTTAGTCAGGATAAGTGTACTAGATGTTCCCCTTCAAAATGGCCAATTGTTGGCGCCCTTCCCGCTCAATATTTGGGAAGAGGACCAGGGCCTCTTACTCTATATATAGGGCTAGCCACCATAGTATAGAGGCATCTGGAATCGACCCCTCCAAGGGACACCACCACCACAAGAACACCCCTCGCGAGGCTGTTCTTCCTTTGTACTATTCTTCATCAGCCCCAGAGGCAATCCACCACACCACACCACAAACTAGAGTAGGGTATTACACCACAACGGTGGCCCAAACTAGTATAAACCTTGCGTCTCTTGTGTTTTTCATCGTGTAGCCTAGATCCTTTGCGAGGCGATGAGACGCGAGTTGGTAGAGGAGAGATCTTCGCGCGCACCCCAGAGTTCGAACCTCGAGGGTCTGCCGGAACCCGCAATCCGACAATCAAATGTTCTCATTTGACTCCTAAGTCAATATACTCATATATAGATGACCGTCATCGCCAATTGCTTGATATATGCTAGAGTGATTGTGCATGCTTTGCCACATATTTCATTTGCCATTTTATTGTGTGAGCATGTTGGTTGCATACTTTTCTTATTCGAGGACATCCATTTGTTGCTTTGATTGATTGGATTTTCTCCTTTTTGCCAAATGGATGGACAAGAATGCCCAAGAACTCCCTCTAGCTATCTATGATTTTCTCTTCTCAAACTCTATTCATGCTACATCACAAAGTTTGATCTAAGTCAAATTCAAACCCTCTATGTGGAGAGCACTCATAGTCCTGTTTTGTCATAGACTTAAAACTTCCAAAACCTCTCTGTGTATTTTGGTATGACCGACTCCTCCATTTTGGTCACACCGAGTTCACTGGGTTGATCAAGTATTCAAACTCGGTGCAACCGATTAGAACTTTTCGGTCTCAACAAGTTGCAGTAACCGCTTGCGATTCTGCATCTCAGTGCCACCGAGTTGTTCCACTCGGTCACACCGACGGTGCTAGGATATATATACCAACGGGTCAGAATTTGGAAATTTCTCCAAAACCTCTTCGCCTGCGCGTGTCCTGCTCTGCCGCCTGGGTCTCCAGATCGTCTTCTCGCCGCCAGCGACTTCCCGCCTTTGGTCGTCGCCGCGGTCAACGGAAATCCTCCCCTCCGTTGCCGTCATAGCGAGCTCATCGCGAAGCTAGGGTATGAGCTCATCTCCTTATGCTTTCCTTTTAACTCGGATTCCTAGCACAAGGGCAATGCCAAGTTTCTTTCCAAGTATGAGATTGATCTATCTACAGAAATCATCCTCTAGATTAGATTTGAGTTGAAAATTTAGAGTTAGGTTTCCGCCAGACTCATCTCGGACCGACCGAATTGTAGGAATTGGTCCCACCGATTTGGCTTAGGCCAGTGCACAAGTGATTTTCGGTCTGACCAAAAGTTGCAAATCGGTGTGATGATACCAGGACTTTGTGAAACCCTAGCAAACTTGGAGTCACCGAACTATGTCTCGGTCTGACCGATTCCACATGTTTAGACTCCAAAGTTGCTTCAGTGTCATCGAGTTTTACAAATCGCTAGCTCCGAAATGCTTCCTGTAGAAAACTAAAACTAAGTTTTTGGCTCATTCTTTTTGCAAAAACTCTGCACTTTGTGATGCTCATCTACTCTATCTCATCTACAACTATTCACAGGGTCAGTTCTCATTTTGCTGTGCAGAATGTCTGATCAAAGTGGCAATCAGAACAAGTCGGAGGAGCAGATGGACTTGAGTTAGGGCACCAGTCCCTCTGGAAGCTATGATGAGGGAAGCAGGAGCACTCCAAGCAACCTGCCTAAGGCTCAAACTAGGCAGAGAAAGAAGAAAACTTCAGACTCTAAAGATGAAGACTTTGAGCTTGAAGAAGTCTGCTGAAAGAAGAAAGTGCTGAAGAAAGAATATGGTGATGCTGATTCCACCAAGCCAGGAAAGAATGTGAAGGCCCCTACCAAGAGAGTTCCTATGTCTAAGGCCATGGGAGCAAAAGACCATGACATTTTCACTTGAGCAAAGATCAGGTGAAGAAGGGAAGAAGAGAGTCAGGAAAACCATAGCTAGAGTGCTTGGAAATCCATCTATGAGGAGAGACTCAACCAGTGAGGAGGAAGAGGAAGAAGAAGCTGCTGCACAAGCACCTCCTGCTAAGTCTTAGAAGCTGATGGGGGATGCCATCAAGTCTGGGGAAGCTCCTTCAAAGCCCAAGACAGCCTCCAAAGCTCCAGCTCAAGCTCCAAAGAGAAGCATCAAGAACATACCTCCAACAGAGAAGAACAAGGCCCTGGTGCCTGAAACTGCAGAAGATGCTGAAGCCCCAGTGCTCAGGAAGCTCAAACCCAAGATTCCAGACCATAATGACAGTCACCCAGTTGCTAAAAACATGAAGGAGAGAAAGGATGCAGGTCTGAGAAGATGGAGACAAGCAGATCCATATGCTGTAAGGATGTAACGCCCCGAGACCGATGCGCCAGATGTCTCCCAGTTATTCGCCGTTGTCGGTGTCAAAACCGGCGGATCTCGGGTAGGGGGTCCCGAACTGTGCGTCTAGGCGGATGGTAACAGGAGACAAGGGAAATGATGTTTTTACCCAGGTTCGGGACCTCTCGATGGAGGTAAAACCCTACTCGTGCTTGATTAATATTGATGATATGGGTAGTACAAGAGTAGATCTACCACGAGATCGGAGTGGCTAAACCCTAGAATCTAGCCTATGGTATGATTGTTGTTCGTCCTAGGGACTAAAACTCTCTGGTTTATATAGACACCGGAGAGGGCTAGGGTTACACAGAGTCGGTTACAATGGGAGGAGATCTTCATATCGTATCGCCAAGCTTGCCTTCCACGCCAAGGAAAGTCCCATCCGGACACGGGACGGAGTCTTCAATCTTGTATCTTCATAGTCCGGGAGTCTGGCCAAAGGTCTTAGTCCGGCCATCCAGACAAACCCCTAATCCAGGACTCCCTCAGTAGCCCCTGAACCAGGCTTCAATGATGACGAGTCTGGCACGCAAGTTGTCTTCGGCATTGCAAGGCGGGTTCCTCCTCCGAATATTTCATAGAAGATTTTGAACACCAGGGTAGTGTCCGGCTCTGCAAAATAAGTCCCACATTCCATCGTAGAGAGAATAATATTTGTATCAATCGGATCTGCCGACGTATTCCGCGGCGTGACATCATGCCACGGCCAGGCTTTTATTCATTTTATTGTTCCACCTCAGCGCGTTTAGCGAGGCGGTTTCCTTGGCACGTCTTGTCAAAGCAGAGATCGTGTCCCCTTATTCCGGGATTCTCATCAATACGGGCGTGGGTAACCCAACCACGCCACTAACTGCGGCACTTGGGAGATAAGCGAGTTTTTATTAGGCCGGTGGGGGGCTCGTAGTTTTGGCCGCCCATATAAGGGCATAAGAATCCGCCCTTTCCATTCACGCCTTCTTCCTCCTCTGCTTATCCGTCCCTGCATGCTCGAGCTCCTGCGCCCAAGCCCGCACTTCCCACCTCAACCTTCTCCAACCATGTCTGGAGCGGGAGGTAGATGGATGGCCTCCTCCGTCACGGAGGGACAAATCAAAAACCTGAGGAAGGCCGGATACTTGTCTAACGACATCGCGCACCGACTCCCAGATGTGGGGCAACTCATCCCCACCCCTAGGCCCCATGAGAGGGTTGTTTTTCTTCCCCATTTCCTCCGCGGACTGGGTTTTCCTCTTCACCCGTTCGTCCGGGGGCTCATGTTCTACTACGGCCTGGACTTCCACGATCTGGCCCCGAACTTCATCCTCAATATCTCGGCATTTATCGTCGTGTGCGAGGCCTTCTTCCGCATCCAGCCCCACTTTGGCCTATGGCTGAAGATCTTCAGCGTCAAGCCAAAGGTCGTGCAAGGCCGACAGGCGAAATGCAGAGGTGCCATGGTGGGCAAGATAGCCAACGTCACCTGGCTCGAGGGTGCCTTTGTGGAAACCATCAAAGGGTGGCAATCGGGGTGGTTTTATATCACCGAGCCGCGTGACCCTAAATGGGCAGCAGCCCCCGAATTTCGATCCGGCATCCCCACCCGACTCACATCTTGGAAAGAGACGGGCCTGTCGTGGGGCAATCTGAAAGAGGTGATGTCGGTGTACTAGAGTAGGGGTACCCTAGTATCCCGAACTCGTGCACGGGCAGTTGCAGCGCCCCGCGGCAAGGCTTGCCGGGGGACCGCCAAGACTCTCCGTGGTTCCCTTGAAGACCATTCAAGAACAAAGTACTCAAACCAAGACCCCGGCAAGAGGAGCTTGCCGGGAAGGCCAACCAAGGCCCCGGCAAGAGGAGCTTGCTGGGAAGGCCAACCCAGGCCCCGCCAAGAGGATCTTGCCGGGAAGAGACAAGACCCCGGCAAGAGGAGCTTGCCGGGAAGGCCACTCAAGGCATACCAAGAAAGCTTGCCGCGACGCGCCCTGCATCCCGGCAAGGCCCGGTGAGCAACAAGCTCCCAAACACGACAAGACGACGACCGCGGCAAGGAGCTTGCCGCGGGAAACCCCCACTTCGTGCCCGCGCTCCAGCACACCTGCTAACGTGTCGCTCTAGGACTCTCCCAAGCACACGTGGCAGGAGGCCGCGCAGCTAGGGGTACGCGGTGGCAAGCGGAGATGAAGAGGAGGCCATCGTGGCGAACGGTGGCGCTCCTAACGGTCACTTTTTGCACTGTTTAGGCAACTCAGACGGGCATTCAATGCCCCTGTCCCCTACCGTCAGAGTTAGGTAGGGTGCACTGTGTCCACAGTAGCGGTAGGTGCACCTACCGCATCCTTTTCCATTTTTACCCTTCTAGTCTACGTTGCCACCTATCGGTGACCCCTTGAGAGTATAAAAGGAGGCCCGAGCGCAACGTAGAAGGGGTTAGGCTCATTTAAAACATCAAGAACACTCTCACGCTCGGTCTGGCAGCGTCCATCGCTCCTGAGCAAGAATTCAATACACACAAACAAGCAGCAGTAGGGTTTTACGCATCTGTGCGGCCCGAAGCTGGGTAAAAACCGCCCGCGTGTACCGCCTCGATCCGCTCTTTGTGCGGCCTCCGCCCCCCTCTGAACCGAAAGGGGCCCTGTCCCCATAGGTGTTGGTGGATCAGCTTCCCCGACATCTTTGGCACGCCAGGGAGGGGGCGTCGAGATTGTGCGAACCCGATCCGGCGTGCACGCGAGCTAAATCTTCATCGTCTTCATCGACATGCCACCGAAGAAGAAGGATTCGGAGGCAGCTGTCCTGTCTGCGTCGCTTTCACCGCCTCCGGAGCAAACGGGTGGTGGAGTGGACGCCGGCGGAAGAATGGGCGTCGACGAGGGAGCTCTCAGTGTGGCCAAGTTCAAGGACAAGGCGGCACAGGCCTCGGCGTCCATGCGTGCACCGCGCCCCTCTCAGGAGGCACGGGACCAGCAGCGTCATGGCGTTCGCAGCGCCATACGTCCGCTGGGCCAAGATCAAGCTGGTGGTTCTCGTGGCGCTCAAGACCAACATGCACGTCAACATGCTGGCTCGAGCGAAGTACGGTCGCCTGGACGGGGCACTGCTCCTTATAACGTGGTTAGGAGTCTGAGCACGCCCCACTCCTCGCACCGTTCACCTCCGCCGCCCACCACTCCCGCAGAAGCCTTGGCGCGAGCTCAACTACTCCTAGACTATCCTCCGACGGCGGACAAGACCGACAAATGGAGGGCCACTATCCAGAGCCTCATCGGCTTCGCCAACGGCGACACTGCGCGGCAACCAAGCACCTCGCTGCCGTGGCAGGATAGCCGGACGCGAGCCGATGGCAACAAGACCGGAGGAGGTGCGACTTCCATGCACTCTTCGCTACGAAGGCCAAAATCGCCGACTCGCCGGGTCCACCCCGACAGCGGCTCCACCGCGTCATCGGACCCGCAAGCTCGTCGCGACCAGCGCCAAGTTCTCCATGAACGACAACAAGAAGACGCTCGAACCCGCATCGAGCGCCGAAGAGAAGCGCGACGTCAATCCGACAAGCGCGTTGGGCCCTCTGTTGACATGCATGAGCCAGGGGAACCAGGCGATCTTCCGTACGCAGGTTGTCCTGCGTTCACCCGTGAGCTGCGGAAAGTCCAGTGGCCCAGCACAAAGAATTTCAAACCAGATGTACCAGAGAAGTACGACGGCAAGACGCATCCGTCGGAGTTTCTCAGCATCTACACCATCGCGGTGCAGGCTGCCGGGGGACGGGACGACAAGATCCTTGCCAACTACTTCCCGCTGGTACTCAAGCCCAACGTCAGATCCTGGCTCATGCACTTGCCAGACAATTCCATCTCCTCTTGGGCAGATTTATGCCATCAGTTTGTCGGCACCTTTACAGGCGGCCACAAGCCACATGGCCAAGAGAGCGATCTTCATCTGCTCGCCCAAAAGGAAGGAGAGCCACTGCGCAAGTACATTCAGAGATTCAGCTGTGTGCAGCACAACATCCCAGACGTCCACCCCACTGCGATCATCAGCGCGTTCCATCAGAACGTGCGAAACCGAAGGATGAGGGAGGAGATGGCAATGTGTAAGATCAGAGACGTCAGCGAGCTTTACGCCCTGGCCGACAAGTGTGCACGCGCTGAAGAGGGAAGGAGGCTCCCCGGAGAGAGTACAGGAGCAGGAGGATCCGACAGTGAGGATGCCGCCCCGACAAGGAAAGGCCGGCGGCGGAACAACAGAAGGAAAAAGGGCAAGGAAGTGCTAGCTGTCGAGCAGACCGGCAACGGAGGTGGCGCCAAGGAAGCTAAAGATGGTGGCTCCGGCAAGGAGGCCCAGCCTGTGGCGGCCGCCGACAAGCAGGACAGCTCCGGCAAGCAGTATTGCAAGATCCACCGCACCAAGGGCCACGATCTCCAGAGCTGCAAGAAAGTTGAACAGCTCGTTGAGCTGCAGAAAGCTGAATACGAGCGACGCGACAAGGAGAAGGCCCATGAAGGTGCTGGAGGAGCTGGCAAGAAACGCCCCAGCCGGGGAGGACGCCGCGGCAAGGCTAAGCAGCGGCAAGGAGATAGGCCTCCCCGTGGCCGCGACAAGGATGAAGACGACGATGACGATGAAGACATGGATGATGACGAGGCCGATGAGCAGGAATTTCAGAAAGCTACAGAGGTCCTGTGCGTTGATGGTGGTGCTTCTCTGCATACTTCGCACCGCCAACTCAAGCAGTGGATGCGGGAGGTTAATGCAGCGGAACCATCCGTAGAGTCACGCAAGCCTCTGAAATGGTCCAGCACGCCTATCATCTTCGACATTGAGGATCACCCTGATCGCGTAACTGCGGTCGGGTGCTTGCCGATGTTGGTTTCACCAACTATCCGCAACCTCAAGGTCACGAAGATGCTAGTTGACGGCGGGGCCGGCTTGAATCTGATCTCCTCCGCGGTCCTTCAGAAACTCCAGATCCCTGACAGCGAGCTCGAAGAGACCGGCACATTCCAAGGAATCAACCCGGGAAGGAGCAAGCCGAAGGGGAAGATCACGCTGCCGGTCACATTTGGCAGTGAGCTGAATTTCAGAACTGAGAGGGTCACATTTGACGTTGCCAATTTTCCATTGCCCTACAATGGGATCCTTGGCCGTCCAGCGCTCGCCAAGTTTATGGCAGCCTCTCACTATGCATACAACATGCTCAAGATGCCAGGCCCGATAAGTGTCATCTCTGTCCCCGGCGACAAGAAGGATGCCCTTATCTGCGCCGACAAGATCTACCAGGAAGCAGCAGCCACAGCTGATCGCAACACACTTGCCGCTGAAGCTCCCGGGGGGAAGAAGAAGACAAAGTCCGGCAAGAGCTCTGATGCCCACTCCGGCAAGTGCACCTCTTCGGAGTGCTGCGCTACCGTCGAGGACGCACCATCGAGCTCCACCGGCAAGTGCAAGAAGACGATGGCAGCTCCACCCGAGACCAAGAAGGTGTCCGCCAAGGAGGACGGCACTGGTGGTACCTTCACCATCAGTGCCACGCTTGACCCCAAATAGGAAAGCGCGCTCATTGCTTTCCTGCGGGCGAATGTCGACGTGTTTGCATGGCAACCGTCTGATATCCCCGGTGTTCCCAGGAAAGTAATCGAGCACCACCTTGCCATCCGTCCTCATGCGCGGCCCGTCAAGCAGAGAGTCAGGAAGCAAGCAGTGGAGCACCAAGAGTTCATTGCACAAGAGATCAGGAAATTGGAAGCAGCAGGACTTGTCAGAGGAGTGCTCCATCCCACGTGGTTGGCCAATCCTGTAGTCGTGCGCAAGGCAAACGGGAAATGGAGGCTTTGTATAGACTTCACTCATGTTAATAAAGCTTGTCCCAAAGATCCATTTCCCTTGCCGCGCATTGACCAGATTGTTGACTCCACAGATGGATGTGATTTGCTTTCATTTCTTGATGCATACTCAGGATACCATCAAATCTTCATGGCAGAAGAAGATGAGGAAAAAACCGCATTTATCACCCCTTGCGGCACATACTGTTTTGTACGGATGCCCTTTGGGTTGAAGAATGCTGGTTCAACATTTGCAAGGGTAGTCCACGTCGCTTTTGAGCCACAGATACACAGAAATGTGGAAGCCTACATGGATGATATAGTGGTCAAGAGCAAGGACAAGGCTACCCTGATCCAAGATTTAGAAGAAACTTTTGCAAATCTGCGCAAGATCAACCTCAAGCTCAACCCCGAGAAGTGCGTGTTTGGAGTCCCTTCCGGCAAGCTTCTTGGGTTCTTTGTGTCTCAGCGGGGAATTGAAGCCAACCCCGACAAGATCGAGGCCATCGAGCAGGTTGAAGCACCGAAGCACGTCAAGGATGTGCGAAGGCTTGCCGGTTGCGTGGCTGCTCTCAGCAGGTTTATCTCTAAGTCTGCTGAGCGCGCCCTGCCATTTTTCAAAATATTAAAAAAGGCAGGTCCAATGAAATGGACTCCGGAAGCGGAGGATGCACTGTAGGACCTGAAGAGGTACCTGTCCTCCACTCCAATACTTGTCGCACCTAGGCCACAAGAGAAGTTGCTGCTGTACCTAGCGGCAACCAATCAAGTGGTTAGTGCTGCGTTAGTAGCGGAGAGGGAGGCGGATGATGAGCCAGCGACCGCGACAAGTGAATCCAGCGACAAGCAGGGGGCTTCTCCGACAAGCTCTGGTCCCGAAAAAGATGAATCTGCGCAGACGTGCAAGGAGGTGCAGAAGAAGATGGTGCAGCACCCAGTTTACTTTGTCAGCTCCCTTCTCCAGGGGGCTAGGTCGAGGTACTCTGGTGTGCAAAAATTGCTTTTCGGCCTTCTCATGGCCTCGAGAAAGCTGCGCCATTACTTCCAGGCACATGAGATAACAGTTGTCACTCGCTTTCCGCTGAAGAGGATACTGCAGAATCCAGAAGCAACAGGCAAGATTGTCGAGTGGGCATTGGAACTGTCAAGCTTTGGCCTCAAGTTTGAGAGCACTGCAATGATCCAAAGCAGGGCATTGGCAGAGTTCATAGCAGAGTGGACGCCAACCCCAGACGAAGAAATTCCAGAGACGAGCATCCCCGTCAAGGAGACAAGCAAAGAGTGGCTGATGTACTTTGATGGTGCCTTCTCGCTGCAAGGCGCCGGTGCTGGCGTGCTGCTTATCACACCCACCGGAGAGCACCTCAAGTACGTAGTTCAGATGCATTTTCCCAAGGAGCAAGCAACGAACAATACTGCAGAGTATGAGGGTTTGCTTGTCGGCCTCAGAATCGCAGCCGACCTTGGGATCAAGAAACTCATTGTAAGGGGTGACTCGCAGCTTGTCGTCCGCCAAGTGAACAAGAACTACCAGAGTCCATTGATGGAAGCTTATGTTGATGAAGTGAGAAAGATAGAAGAACACTTTGACGGCCTGCAAATGGAGCATGTTCCGCGAGCTCAGAACGATATTGCTGACGGCCTGTCAAAGTGTGCAGCACTAAAGTTACCTGTGGAACCAGGGATTTTTGTGCTCAAGCTGACTCAACCATCCGTGACACCATCAACTGGACAGAATAAGAAGAGGAAGTTGGTTTCTGGTGACTACTTTCCGGCAGAGCTTCCCGAAGCCGCCGCCAAGAAGGTCCCCAAGATCGACGCCAAGAGTGCTGAGGAGCACTCTGCTCCGGCGAACCTCTTAGTTTGTTCCGTTGAAGCAGACGCTCCCGACAAGTTTTGCTCCGGCAAGCTTGCCGGGGAATATCACGCTCCGGCCGAACCGCAGGTTCTTGCCGTAGAAGCGGATGTTCCCGCAGCAACAGATACACCTTTAGTCCTTGTTATCGAGCCGCAAGCTCCAGCATGGGTGCAGCAGATTGTCCGTTTCCTTCAGACAGGAGAGCTTCCCGAAGAGCAAGAAGAAGCGGAAAGAGTAGCCCGGCAGTCAAGTATGTACAAGTTTGTCGACAACACACTGTACAGAATAAGACTCAACGGTGTGAAATTGAAGTGCATTCGCCGGGAAGATGGACAACAGCTGTTGGCAGAGATACATGGAGGCATATGTGGTCACCACATTGGCGCAAGAGCACTTGCCGGCAAAGCTTTCCGGCAAGGTTTCTTCTGGCCGATAGCCCTCCAGGATGCAACTGCACAAGTAACCAAGTGTGAAGCGTGCCAGTTCCATTCCAAACAGATACACCAGCCAGCTCAAGCTCTCCAGACGATCCCTTTATCCTGGCCATTTTCAGTCTGGGGGCTCGACATCCTCGGCCCCTTTCCCCGAGCTGTCGGGGGCTTTGAGTTCTTGTACGTCGCCATCGACAAGTTCACAAAGTGGCCGAAAGTGGAACCAGTGAGGAAGGTGATAGCACAATCAGCAGTCAAGTTCTTCAGGTTGATTATTTGCCGTTTCGGGATCCCTAACAGGATCATCACCGATAACGGCATGCAATTTACGAGCCGCACCTTCATGCAGTACGTCCAAGATCTTGGCGCCAAGGTCTACTTCGCTTCTGTTGCTCATCCGAGAAGCAACGGTCAAGCGGAGAGGGCAAATGCTGAAGTGCTGCGAGGCCTCAAGACCAGAACTTTCGACAGGCTGCACAAGTGCGGAAGAAACTGGATCGAGGAGCTATCGGTGGTTCTTTGGTCGATCAGGACGACGCCAAATCGAGCCACTGGCCAGACACCCTTCGCTCTAGTCTACGGAGCGGAGGCAGTTCTCCCCACGGAACTCGTTTACGGGTCTCCTCGAGTGCTCGCTTATGATGAGCTCGAGCAAGAGCAGCTGCGACAAGATGACGTGCTGCTCCTTGAGGAAGACCGTCTTCAGGGTGCTGTGCGAGCCGCTCGCTACCAGCAAAGTTAAAGCCAGAAGCTTCGAGGAAGGCGACCTTGTTCTTCGGCGTGTTCAGTCCGCCAAGAATTCCAACAAGTATACGCCGAAGTGGGAAGGCCCTTATCGGGTGAAACGAGTCACTAGGCCCGGCGCTGTCCGCCTTGAGACCGAAGATGGCATTCCGGTGAGCAACTCCTGGAACATAGAACATCTTGGTAAGTTTTACCCGTAGGGCGTGGTTGCCGGAAGCTTTTCCGGCAACCACCTTTTGTACAAGTCATGCCGCTGTTGCATGTAATCCTTTGTACAAAGCCGGGCGCAGACCCCGTGCACCAGTAAAGTTCATGTGCCCCGCACATCTTGTCAGTTTTTTTATGCTATGATAATCCTTTTTCGCATATGTTATCTGACACTTTGTGCAGCACCAGACCCCGGTAAGCGATAACGAGCCCAAGGCTCCATATCATTTTATTTCTCTGTTT